>NC_031982.2:35202967-35340789 GCF_001858045.2 Oreochromis niloticus
TTGGACTGAGATCTGGAGGCTGAGGCGACTCCGTGACATCTGTCTCATGTCCCTGAAACCGTCTGCAGCGTGGCAGGAAGTATCAGCCATCCTAACGAAGTGTGTGGCAAACGTTACTAATGTTTTGTCATCAGCAGCAGGGCCACTCATGAATATGAGCGTGATGATAGATCACTGCGGGACATTTTCATGGTTTCCTCCATAAAAAGAACTCGCTCCCTCCCTCACTGCGTGAGCACAGGTGTGTCTGCACACCTGGTTTAATGCCGTCAGCAGAGCTTCATCTGTGGCACATATGCATGCGTACCATTGTATATGAGAGGCATGCTGTGGCTGGAAACATTAGGACCCAGGAGCAGGACTGATGTGGAGGAGGAGGAGGAGGAGTGGGGGAGAGAAGGAGAAAAACGCAGCAAAGAAAGACAAATGATGGGAGAGGAGATAAAAGAGAGAGACAGAGAGACGCTGGGGAGACGCTCAGGAAACGAGTGCAGACAGACACTGACAGCTTCAGATCCACTGAGAGATACGGGGGAAGGAGGAGGGGCGGGAGGAGGAGGTGGAGGAGGAGGAGTCAGGGAGGCAGATAAAGAGCAGAGGCAGCAGCAGTGGGAGCAGAACGCAAACGCTGGCCTACAGGAGAGACGCCATCACTCATCTGCAGCGTCAGAGAAGAGAGGCGAGGAGGAGGAGCACCCGAACCACCCACCAGGAGGAGGTTTCTCCCAGACAGACGCTGACTTACTCCAGCTCACAGACAACGGGAAAACCAGCAAAACTCAGCAGGAGATCCCTCCACGCTGATCCCAGAGGAGCTGGCTAACAGAGGTGCATCATGGGAACTTCTTAGACCTATACCCACCTGAGCACCGTCCACACACACAGCATGCTGGCCGGGTTATCCCAAAGGAAGAGCGCTCCAGGAGGAGCCAGAGGGCTGCTGCTGCTCCCTCTGCTCCTCACAATGATGATGATGGTGATGATGGTGAAGGCTGCCAGCGTTGATGAGGTGGACAGCGAGGAGAGTCAGGAGATCCTGGAGGACGAGGAGGCCGTCAGTGGAGAGCTGCAGGTGAGTTTAACTGACCTGAGTTCAGCCTGATGATTCATCAGCTAACTGACGTTTGGCGTTTGATAACGTGAACAAAGCACACGAAGCTCCACGTGAACGCCGAGGGTTCGCTGAGGCAGGCCAAAGTAGTGTAGATCACGCCTGAGCTGATGAATCACAGTGTGTGTGGTTTGTGTCCTCCAGGAGCTGACCTCCTCTGAGCCGGGCAGAGTGTCTCCTCATAGCTCCTGGCTCATCTTCAGAAGGAACTCTAACAGAGGGGACAACCGCAGAAGCAAAGGGCCCCGGAGAACCTCCAAGGTCAGAAAACCCACAGACGGGGTTGAAAGCTCTCCTGCAGAGGAAACTGCGGCCAGTTTAAAGATCCGGGGGTTCAGATATGAGAGCTCCACCGCAGCTAAAGATCTGATCATTACCTGATGTGTGTTGGTATATGAGTGCATCAGCTTTGCTCTGCTGAAGCTCCTTATTCAAAGATGTCTTTTTGAGCACAGGTCCCACAAATTCTGCTGCTGGACTTGTTATTTATTAAATATAAGTGTTCCCAATGTTTTGCCTCCTGACACATGTACCTGACTGCTGTTTGTGTGTCCCGCAGCACGGTCTTCCAGGACCTCCGGGCCCTCCAGGACCTCAGGGGCCTCCTGGTCCACCTGCACCCCTCCTGCCCCAACAACAGGAGCTGATCCAGGAGCTGAAGGTGAAGCTAAAAGGTGAGACCTCTGAACACGTCAGCACGGAATTAAAATAAAGCAGTTCCCCAGCAGTCCAGCAGAGGCAGCAGTGATCCATGATAAAAATATAGCAGACCTAAACATGGTTACAGAGCCTGGCTCTGTATGTCCATGGCTTCTGGAGGACGTTTTTATAGCTCACCTGTTTGAAGTTTGCATTATTGGGGGCGGATGGACAGATGGATGGATGGATGGATGGACGGATGGAGGGATGGACAGATGGATGGATGGATGGACGGACAGATGGATGGATTGATGGATGGATGGACAGATGGATGGATGGATGGATTGATGGATGGATGGATGGATGGACGGATGGACAGATGGATGGATGGATGGACGGACAGATAGATGGATGGATGGATGGATTGATGGACAGATAGATGGATGGACGGATGGATGGATGGATGGATGGATGGACGGATGGATGGATGGACAGATGGATGGATGGACGGACAGATGGATGGATGGATGGACGGACAGATAGATGGATGGACAGATGGACGGACAGATAGATGGATGGACAGATGGACGGACAGATAGATGTATGGATGGATGGATTGATGGATGGATGGACGGATGGATGGACAGATGGATGGATGGACGGACAGATGGATGGATGGATGGATGGACGGACAGATAGATGGATGGACAGATGGACGGACAGATAGATGGATGGACAGATGGACGGATGGATGGACGGATGGGTGGATGGACGGATGGATGGACAGATGGACGGATGGGTGGATGGATGGACAGATGGGTGGATGGATGGAATTACTGTGACTGCTATCACAGGGATCACGCACGTTAACATACATGTGTTTGGACTGCACTGAGGCCTCCTCTTTACTGAACATGTGAACATGAAGAAGACTCAGAACACAACATCCTTTTTATTTTTATTAAATAATCAAAACTCAGCGTCATGACAACGAAACAGCACATCAGTGCGCGCTCAGTCTCAGCTTATTCCACCCTGAACAGTGCTCCCAGATTCTGCTGCAGCTTCTCACTTTCACTCTGTGCTTTCTGCATGTAGGTTATATAAATACTGTGTGTGTGTGTGTGTGTGTGTGTGGAGGCAGCCTGTCTGAGTCCTTAATAGGGGTAATTTTGTGGAGTGTGGATGTGACTTGGCTCAGCTGCAGGATTCCTGACATTCCTGCTGACTGATGGTGTGTCTTTGTTACGCTCTGTGTGTGTGTGTGTCATCAGGTTTTCTTCTGTGTGTGTGTTTGGGAAGATTACTGACTGTTTCCACAGGGCAGATTTTTTCTGTCCAGCATGCCAAACGTGACCAGAACAAAGAGCTTTTTATGGATTTCTGTAGAAGTTGTTCACGTGTGCTCCAGCTCACGGAGCTGACTGTGTCTTTCTGTCCCACGTGGAGCGTGAGTGACGGTTCCACTCGTCTTCATGCAGCGTTACCTGCACACAGGGTTTATACTCAGCCTAAACTCACCAGTTTGATCAGTCAGGGCAGGAACACACGTTTGTTTCTGAAGCTGTCAGGAACACACACACACGTTAGCAGGGACTCGATACCTTTGCTGCAGGTGCATCATGCCTTCCACGTGTAGTAGGTAACATCCAATCAGAATCCTCAAATGTCCCGCTCAGCCTTTTTGGACGGTCTGTTAGCACAGGAACCTCACAGCAGCCATATTATTAACAGCATGCACACAGTCCACAGGTCTAGCAGACAGCTAGCACCTATAGCCCTAATGCCTCACTCACACACACACACACACACACACACACATGCACAGACATACACACAGACACAGATAAACACATTCACAGTTATTTTCTTTATGAAGTCAGTTTTCAGAAGCTTTTTCCCACCAGTCAGTGCGTCTCATTCTTTCTCCTCCTCCTCGCAGACATGGCCGGAGGCGTACGTTTGCAGTGTGATCATCCTCCTCGTGTCTCCACCTCCTTCCTCAGTCGCCTCCTGCAGTCCATCGCCATCCCACGCCGCAGCCTGCTGGAGCTGCAGCCGTTTAGCAAGGTAACCCCCCCACACACACAAACACACACACACAGACACACACACACTCTCTCTCTCACACACACACACACACACAGATTTATGTCTTTATTCTAGAGGATTCTGTGAAACAGTTTGATGCTCTTGTTTTTGACCTTTGACCCCTGTAGCCCTCAGACTCTGAGCAGAGCCTCCAGAGGGGGCGGAGCTTCAACAGCAGCACTGGCCGGTACACAGCGCCCGTCTCTGGCTTCTACCAGGTCACTGCCAGCCTCCTCATTGGTTAGTGTGTTATTACTCTACACAGAATGTATACTAAAGATGGACCCAGTATTGTCTCTAATGACCTGTAGGGGGCGACTCAGATGTTTCTGAGAAAACAAGCCTCCTGCTGGTCTCTGATGAGTTTGTGGTCTCAGTCGCTGCTTTCAGGTGTGGCTCAATAAAACGTGAAGTTTTGAAATAATGGTCCATCAGAGCAGGAAGCAGCGGGTTAAGGTGTGCAGCCGGTCACTGACGAGCCTACCAGCGCCAGTGTTGGGAAGGTTACTTTTAAAATGTATTCCACTACAGATTACAGAATACCAAGGTATTCTGTTACATTACTCAATGAGAGTAATGTATTCTGAATACTTTGGATCACTTAATATATTATCAAGCTTTTTACAACTACATGAATGTACTATTGCTGTGTGATTTGTTACTATCACTGAAGGTTACTCGCCATACCAATACCGACTAGATGTTTAAATCTTAATGTAAATGAGTAACAGTAGGTGGACATTAGGTAAGGCTGTGCTTTTGCAGCGATCTCGTATAGAAAACTGTTTCTGTCTCAGTCATGTTTTCTTTCTGTCTGCTAACCTCAGCTAACGCCAGCTAACAGTGTTAGCTCGGTAGTGAGTAGCCTTCAGTAATAGCAACAGTACATTGCAGATACTGAAGTGGCACATGACCCAGGTAGCTACCACAGCTAAAACAAGCTAGCTGCAGTCGGCTAATGTTAGTTTTTAAACAGAACGTACTTCCAGATGTGTCTTTAGGTTGGAGTCTTTGACACTGAGAGCAGCTCGCTTGCTGACAAACAGAGTTTGCATTGCACGCTCAGATTTCATCCCGCTCTTCTTTAAATGTGGTTTCGGAATTTCCAAGTAAGAAATGCATTCCTGCCCGTGCACTGCTGGCTCTGCTGTGCTGGCCCCGGGTGCTTTGTGTAACTGACCCCACCAACATTGACAGGACGCTGACATTAGAGCCTTTATTGGGTTTATGTTAGAGAATTAGAGAGGGCATAGCCTAACATATGAAACAGACTGCCGTGTAATCCATATATTTCAACAAAGTAACTGTATTCTGATTATCACCTTTTTAAATGGTAACTGTAACAGAATACAGTTACTCATATGTTGTATTTTAAATATGTTATGCCGGTACATGTATTCTGTTACTCCCCAACACTGACGAGCGCACAGCATCCTCACCCCCACAAACACCGAGATGGTGACGGACTCAGCTCCAGGCCGGTGGGCCACATCATGATCGGGGCGGATCTACAGGGGTGGCATGGGGCACCACCCCTGTAGATCCGCCCCTGATCATAATATCATAATATTTACACCAGATTTCATTCAGACATTTTATTGTGTTTGAGACAGAAAACTGAAGAATTAAGCTCAAATAAGAGGAAGGAGTCGGTCTGCAGGCAGCAGGGATGCAGCTTGTAACTGAACAGTGCACAAGACGGCGATCACTTCCTTCAGGTCTCAGTCCTGACAGTCTGTCACGCTCGAGTCGAGAAAGCAGGGCGTGCACATCGGCGCACACTCAGCATTGTGTGTGAGCATAACTCTGATGTATGTATGTATGTATGTGTGTGTGTGTGTGTGTGTGTGTGTGTGTGTGTGTGTGTGTGTGTCACAGAGTCTGGTGACAGAGTGCAGGTGCGACTCAGAGACAGCGTGAAAGCAGCCATCTGCATCGAGTCGCTCTGCCAGAGCAATCTGTGAGTACCCGCCCTCTGACAGCTGTTATTATTTCATTATCATAATCTTTAAAATACATCTTAGAGATAGAGACAGACAAATATTGCTAGCCTAAAACAGTCCCACTAAATTGATATGGGGGCGATCGTGGCTCAATAGTTGGGCGTTCGCCTTGTAATCAGAAGGTTGCCGGTTTGAGCCCCGGCTTGGACAGTCTCGGTCGTTGTGTCCTTGGGCAAGACACTTCACCCGTTGCCTACTGGTGGTGGTCAGAGGGCCTGGTGGCGCCAGTGTCCGGCAGCCTCGCCTCTGTCAGTGCGCCCCAGGGTGGCTGTGGCTACAATGTAGCTGCCGTCACCAGTGTGTGGATGACTGAATGTGTAAAGCGCTTTGGGGTCCTTGGGGACTAGAAAAGCGCTATACAAATACAGGCCATTTACCATTATAAAATAATCTACTGCACACACATGACTGGCGATGTTAGCCCCGCCCATGGCACTGATTGGATGTTTTTTGCTGTTTCTTGTGCGTGTTAGCTCTGTGGAGTCGGTGATGGGCGTGGCAGCTGCCGGAGGAACGTTCAGCATGTTGCTGACAGGAACGCTGTACCTGCAGGTAGGACAGCATCACAGGGTCGCCCTACACCGAAACACACCACACAGAACAGCACAGCCAGGCGTTTACAGGGAACTAATACACCAGGAGATAGAGATGGACGATGTCCAGTCCCCGCCTCCAAATCATGTCACACTGTCAGATCACCTGGATTCTTTAATAACCACATGAAACCTCGAGCAAGAAGTAAAACACGAGCAGGATTTTCTGCACAACTCTGCACGTCAGAGCATGTGAAACATTGCTCAGTCCTAAAATCCAGAGAAGACTTGATGTTATAGTCCAGGTGTGACTTATTGCAGCTGCACATTAATACCTCTGGTGCACAGCTGGAGATGCTCCAGATGTAAATACAGAGCGAACCTGTTTTCATTCTGTTAGTGCCGCCTCACTAGAAACAGCGGCGTGGGTCATTCATGCACACGGCGTGCTCCGGGGTCTGTGCTCCCACACGCAGGTGAGATGGATCTGGCTCCAAGCTCGTCATTCCTAAACCTCCCTGAGCAGCTTTTAGAGCCGGAGTTAAAAAATGCTGTGTGAACAGAGAACGCATCAGCAAGAGGAAGCACAGAATCCCAGCACGTGACCCCGGGATCCTCGGCATGTCACTCACCAGGATGGAGTCAGAGTAGCAGGCATGCAGCTCACATCTGTGTGATCCAAAACAGATGTGAGCATATCAGCGTTCCACCTGCATGTGGTACTGAGAGGTTTCACTGATCCTGTAGCTCAGGTGAGCAGGCTGCAGGTGTTACCTGAACAAAGGCTTTAATGTGCTGCAACACGAATGGATTCACAGGATAAACTGAAGCTCCACAATGCTGACATCAGCATTAATGCTTTCACTCACTGTCACTGTTTGGTCTTTTATTTTTAAAACAGAATCTTTTATATATTTGTATGTATTAATTGTGTGTGTGTGCGTGCGTGTGCGTGTGTGTGTGTGTGTGTGCGTGCGTGTGCGCAGGAGGGAGAGTACGTGTCGGTGTTTGTGGATAACGCCACCGGCTCGGCCATCAGCATCCTCCAGGACTCTCTGTTCTCTGGAATCCTGCTGGGAATCTGAGTCACATGACCGCTGCCATCAGCAGACAGACACTTTGTTCCTCTGTCAGGTTCACCTGTGCATCATCATCGTCGTCTTCATCCTTTTACCTGAATGGGAGCGCTGCTGTTTTGTGGACCTCCACCTGCTCCAGCTTCATAAAGAGTGAAAACCTTCCTGCATCCACCGATGGAGCGACCACAGTTGGACTCACACACATCTGGAAACCTTCCACCAAACGAAGCTTTGAGTCATTTCAGTGAGAACTTCTGAAAACCCCTGAAAGCTTCACTAAAGTTAGACATTTTCTCCAATAAAATGTTTTGTTTTTGTCTCGGGTCACACTTGTAGTTCAGTCATGTGACTACCATCAACAATCCAGAGGAGCCCTCTCTGTCCTCTGTGGTGTCTCCATCCCAGTGACAGCTAAACCTGCTCTGCCTCTTCACTGTTGGCTAAAAGACAAAAATGACAATAAAAACAAATGTAGCTTAACCTGTGCACCTGCAAGCTGCTTTGCAACACACCTCCACCACAGCTCCTCCTTCTTTTGTAGGGAGCTTCGACTGCTCTCAGAGGTCCCAGAACTCAGCCAGACCTGCGAATAGAAATGAAAGCAGATGGAAACAATCTTCTTCCTACAGTGATGAGAGTATTAACCCACTACTAGTGCCCGCTTTAAGGTAAACATGTCCACCAAGGAGCAAATGGCAGACACAATGTGATGATTTAGACACGAGTCTAACGGCTCCATCAAAGAGAGAACGACTGCAGTGCTGCCGGTTTCACAGGCGGCGCCTTGTTAACTGAGCGGGTCGAAGGTCAAATCTGCTCATGTATAACTCGCATGTATGTGCTGCTGTGGCCTTCAGGCCCTGCAGCACGACTGTGTCTGCAGGACTGCGTTAAAAGAAAGCAGCATTGTGTGTGGAAAAGAGCACATTTCTAAAATTAAAGCGTCCCAGTAAACGTTTCCACAGTGTTTCCACCCTCGCTGACAGTGAGGAGCCTGTGCTCAGCTGGCTCGGCCTCAGTTTTCCATCCACACTGCAGCGCTGGTGCTCGCTGACGTTCGCTTCAGGTCATCACCTGCTGGTCATCAAAAGAACTGCAGCTGTGACGGCCACTCGCCAGCCGGTATTTGGAACACTGATGATGATTATTTCATATTAAGTCATCTGATGACAAACTCGTGGCAGTGTTTATCTGTGCAGGGCGACTCCATTATTGTTTTTCATTTCACTTTCATTTGATATTTATTCTCTCGGTGAAACGTGGTAATAAAAGCTTTCTTCTACTGCTCTCAGCATTTTTTATTGATCTTCAAAGAGGTGTAAACTTTATTTTAGTAGTTATATAAGAAGGACTGATAATATTGCAATATTTCTCCTGTAAACGTCAGAGAGATCTGCCTTCACGCTCATTTAAACCAGCTTTCTCCATCATCCTGGTCTCACAGCAGGCCGTCTCCACGTGCTGAGGTGCTGCTGTGTGATTGGCCGATGAGCAGTTTCACAGATTTATCTGACAAAGTGGCAGTGAGAGTGACTGAAAGCCTACATCCATGTCACACATGAAAACCAGATGTTTTATTTCTATGTAAGCTCTAAAAATGTTTTCAAAAGCAGACCCGGCAGCACGGCCCGCCGTGCACGAACTGGGATTTGATCAGTCTTAAAAATGAAGTCGACGTGCTGTGCGATGTTCTCCTGCATCGCGCTGACACTTCCACCTCTGTTGCTCCAACCAAGCCTTCTCTGACTGCAGCGTCCTATAAACACCAGCTCCCACTCCAACATGTGCAGACATGCATGTGAATTCAGGAGAAAAGGCCAAAAGCAGAGTTTGTACAGTTCTAACGAGCTTTGCCGTGAGCAGCTTCAGCTCTCTGTCAGCTCTGTGAGGATCTGCAGGAACTCCGGGCTTCCTGTCAGGATGATCCCACTCTGCTCCAGCCATGCTGATAGAGTTCCCCTGTGTGTATCTATCCTGGTTTTAATGCACTGGCAGCGTGTTTGGATTGCTGTCATGCTGAAACATGAAGCTGATGTTTCCAGATGTTCCTGCCTGGTGGATCAGACTCTGATCAAACACCACCGTCTGACCTGCAGCTGAAACCATGACAGAGCATGGCTGCAGACTCCTCCTCCTGACCTCCTCGTACACACTGACCATGATGTGGATCCATCGCTCCGCCAGACCTATTCCGCTGATCTTCAGTTCAACTCTTCTGTGGTTTTTAGACCCTATCCTCCATTAAGAATGGCTTCCTGACAGCCTAGTCCTCACCCTTTCACTGAGACATCTCTGATGAGGCTTCGGCAAATGATCCGCTGAAGGTCCACATGGTCTCTCGGCTCCTGTGTCGGGGTCTTTCAGATCCTGTTCCTCTGAGTTTTCAGCGGCTTTCCACAGCTCTCTAAAGGACACGCTGCACGCCACTCTGACAGGTGCTCTCTGGGCAGCATCTTGTTGGTACATTAATTCTATTTGATGTCAAACTGTGTCCTTTGATGTTTTTCACAGATTCAACTAAAGAAGTGGGAACAGATGAAGTGTGACAGGCTGCTGGTAACAATGTTTAAAATGGGTTCTTTGCTTCACACTGGTTCAGAGTTAGAAACCCTTGGTAAGCCTGAATGGTTCATAGGTCAGAGGTCAGAGGATGTGAAAATGATGGGGTACAAGGACTGGACTGTGCTGACTGATCTGTGAGCCCTGCAGAGCTACGCTCACCTTTGCATTTACTCTATTCTGTTATTAAGCTGCTGCAGTGGAGCCTCAGCATAAGGATAGAAAGCTGTAAGAAAAAGTGTCTTCTGTAAGTCTGTGCTGTCAAACACAGTGTGATCAGACCTCTGCTGTGCACAAAGCCTCTGAGAAACACAATCAGAGGGAAAATCTTCCCAGTACAACCGCGCTGCTCCGCTCACATGTTGCGTCTTGTTAACCGAGCAGCTCATCAACAGTCCACGCTGCCGTCGACTGGCTCACAGCTGGCGGTAAGGCTGGAGATGACCTCCAGAATAAAGTCACAGTTCGAGTATAACAAGCATCCATCTGCTGCCACCACCCCAGCGTCTCTGAGACAAGCCCTCCATTCACAGCTGCAAACGCTGCTGAATGCACACTGTGTTCAGAGGAGGGTCGAGGTGAGATCATCGTGCTCGTAAAGTGGCGCCTTACGCTTGGCGCCGAGCCACGCACACACTCACACAGGCTGGGTTACCGTACAAGGCGTGTCGGCAGAATAATGAGGGCTGCACACCGCCGCTGCTTGCAGCACGCCTCATAATACACACACACAAATCTAACCTTTAACCTTTGGAAACCACGTTTTTCTTCAAAGTCTAAGAAAGTCAACAAGTCCAAGCTTTTCCAAAATGTCCTCGCTTGACTGACCTGTAACTCAAGCAGGTTCTCACTAAGATAGCTGGACAGGTAAACACACACACACACACACACACAGGCTGAGCTTCACTGCACGTGAGCAGACTTGCTGTAAACAGACGCAGTGCGATTACATTTACAGCAGAATGAGTTTGGTTAAGTTGCCAGCGAACACAACAGACGTGCTCCAAAACCAGGCTGGGTGTCCGCAGCCACACATGGCGAGGCGACGTGTGAGTAACGCACAATAAATGCTTTAATGTGGAAAAACATTCAAACGAGGGTCACGTCATGAAATGAGCAACTGTGGCATCAACACACAGACGTGATGGCAATGTCGGGATTGAGTGGTTGCTGTAAGCTGTTTGGTTTTTTTTTTTGCACTAATAGTTGCAGACCCGACATCTGAAAGAGTAAAATCAGGAATTCGGTGCCCACATTTGAATTTTGAGAGGTTTTGGGAAATCCACTGGGAGCCAGCTTTCCAAACGCAGCTGCTGGTCTTCAATTCAACTCTTTCAGACAGACGAGAGCCCCGAGGGAACTCAACAAACCCAGGCTAGCTCTGCCTTAATCTGGATTCACGTATCCCAGCACTGGCAGTTAGGAGCCGGTACATCAAGCTGGTTAATGAAAAGGGAGGGGCTTTCACCATCTGCCCAACCACAAACATGGACGGGTGTGTTGGCAGCAGAGCATCAGATCCAGTCTGAATACAGACTGGCAGCTGCTGTGCCAATAAAGTTTCACAGAAGCTTGAAAAGAACGTGAGAGTAAATTCCACCTACCAACATGACGGCGCTGTCAGTTTGGAGTGAAAAAGTTAAACTTTTCCACTGGCTCAGCCTAAAACTGTGTTTCAGGATCTGAGACAGCAGTAAATATATGTACATATTAAACTCAGTCAGTATAGACAACAGTAGTGACCTGTCAAGAAACAAATACACAAAAAGAGAACAAAACAAATAAACACATTGTTTACATCCAACAATTCACGTTTTCACTGACAGTAAAGTGCATTACTTACGCCAACCCGCTCTTCAGTCCTGCTCACAGCACGTGACCATGGCACCGTGGCACGTTCAGAACTCTACACAAATCATCATGAACACGGAGTCATCCCATCACAGCTTCCTAGGCTAATTACAGCAGTGTGTTACACTTTTCTAGCTCACTAACCTCACGTGTGGATAGCCACGCAAACCTGCAGGTCTGACAGCAGGTCACTCCTGTTTCTACCTGGAGACAGCAGTCGCCTCATTGTTCTGACACACAACACTACACAAGAAAACACATTAACTACACACTCCAAACACGCTAAACGTCACAAATCTCTCACATCTCAAAACTCTCTCTCTCTCTCTCTCTCGCCGTCACTCCTAAAACTTCCTGTTTGTTTTTGTTTTGTTTTTTTGCTCATAAGCAGAGAGTGCTCGCTGCGCTGTCCTTAGACGTTAAACGTGACAAAACTATTGAGGGAAAAACGCGCGTATATATTGTTTATCATGACTCTGGTTTTACGTGGCCTATCAACACAATTTATAAACTGGTATATGGTATAAGTGGTCATGTGATTGGCTTATCACGACTACTTTATTCTTCCTCAGTCTAACAGCAGCACTCATGTGATTGTTTTGCCCCCTGAGCTCCAGGTGTTGTGCCAGAAAGTGATCGTGATTGCCGCCCGCGGGAGCGCGCAGCTGCTTAAAGCTGTAGCGCCCAGAGTACTTACGTAGACAGCTGCCGTCTGCCGGCGTTGTAACGATAGGAATAGTAATTAGTTAGATTACTCGTTTCTGAAATAGTAAGTTGTAGTATTTTAATGTCTTCCTGATGTTCTGAGGTGCCGGCTCAGTCTGCCCTCCAGACTCTGTTACTTCTTCTGAAGCCTGGTCCCCAGAGACCCTTGTTATAAATCTGTTTCCGATGGTGTGGTCATAGACAGTCACACCGGCAGCCCACTCGAGGTCACACTGTAGCTCTCTCAGTGTTCATCTTGCATCGCGGCACACAGCAGCAGACATTGGTCCTCCTGATGGTCAAAGGGCATCTAAGACCCTGTCCAGCTCTCCTGGAATCTCCTCCATGCTCCTGAGACTGGGAGACAAAGCAAACCTTCTGACACTGACGCATATCGATGCGCCACCTGGATGAGTCGGCTGTGCGACCTCTGTGGGATCCAGGTAAGACCTCACGCGACAAGTGGTGACACTGACCCTAACAAAACAACGCTAGTAAGAAACTTTTCAGTGGCTTCCACCTGTAGAAGCCTTCGTTTCCCATGAGCTTCCTCACTCCTCTTTAAATGCACGTTTCAAAAGCACAGCCCTGTGACTGTCAGAGCACATCCTCCTCAGCGTCCACACTCAGATCAAAACCTCACGCAAGCTTCATTCTGACTGCACAGTCACCACATTCAAACAGGCTTTATGAGGAGGCTGTTTCAAAGGATCTGCATAAATCCACAGCAGGCAGCAGCTGAGAGAAACAAACTTTATTTACCCTGCACGCTCTACAACATCAGGTTACACAGGGGCAGTTTGTTAGGATCACCTCTGAAGGCTGATGAAATCACAAAATACACAAATACATGAGAAGAAACGAAAACCTTCACACACTAAAACTGATTTTCAGCTCCAGCGTGTCCATAAAACCACAAACAGGAACATGACATCAAAACACTATGCCAACATATTTTTCAATCAAGTTCACACATTTGAACAAAAGAAAATGACAAAATAACAACAATACGATTTGTCAACCTGGGAAGGAAGAGCACCTTCCCCTGCCCATCCTCACGAGCTCGCTTTCAATTTTTAAAAAAATTACAAAACCAGAATCACATGACAGTTCCAGAATAAAAAGGTTTGGAGACAAAAACCCATAAATATGAGCGCCAACCTCAAAAATGACACGTTTGTTCCTCAAGCTTCGGTTCACGAGTATTTCTACTACAACTTGTCACCTGTGCGAGTTCTCATGTGGACAAATGATTTGTTTGGGACTCTTCTCCTGTTTCAGAGGAACTCGGCTTCTCGCATATTTTCGTTTTCTTGTGGAGGAAAAAGTGATTGCTTCGTTTGAACCGCGTCCCACATTTGTCACAAGAATACGGCCCTTCGCCCGTGTGCTTTTCCCTGTGCCTTTTCAAACAGCTCAATCGAGGGAATTTCGCCCCACATATTTCACAGGAATGCAGCTTCTCACCTGTGTGAGTTCTCATGTGGAGTTTCAAACTCATTTTTTCAATGTATGTTTTCCCGCATATATCACAACAAAATGATTCCCTACTTTGATGTGTTTTCCTGTGGAGGTAAAAACTGGAGCTGTTACCAAATGTTTTCCCACATATTTCACAAACATACGGCTTCTCGTCGGTGTGAGTGGTCATGTGAATGGGCAAATAGTTTTTATGACTGAAACTTTTTCCACATATATCACAGGAAAACAGTCTTTCTGAGTGAACTGCCTTATGGATATACAATGCAGCGCTCTGACCGAAACTTTTCCCGCATGTATCACAGGAATAAGGTTTTTCACCTGTGTGGGTTCTCACATGGCTACGCAAAGTGCTGTTTTGATTAAAACGTTTCCCACATGTATGACAAGAATATGGTTTCTCACCTGTGTGAATTCTCATGTGGACAGCCAAATAGGTTCTACTAAATTTTTCCCCACATATTTTGCAAACAAGGGAATTCACATTGGTGTGGTGTTTTTTTCCTTGGGATTGATTCTTAGAAGCATCAGACTTTCGACCTGTGGCAGCATTACACAGACTCTCTGAGACAGGCGAGCTCTCTACAACACCATGACTTCTGTCTCTCTTTTGTCTCTTTGGAACCGGCTCCTCAGTTTCACTTAACCCTGACTCTTCACACTTGCTGCATTCTTCATCTGTGCTTTCACTTCGAGGAGAGTCATCAGAGAGGAGCTGCTCCTCGTCTCCTCCTGGTTCACTGTGCTCTCCTTCCTCAGCAGCAGTCACCATAAAGGTATCCGTCTCCTCCTTCAGTCCCAGCTGCTCTCCCTCCTGACTGCTGCACAGTTCCTCCTGTTCCTCTTTAATCTGTGGAGGTTCTGGTTCCTCCTGGTCCACACTGGAGCTCCTCTCCTGGTTCCAGAGCTGCTGCTCAGGGAGAACCTTCTCCTCCTCCTCCTTACAGATGTGCTGCTGTCTGAGGTCTGGAAGGACAAAGAGGATTCAGGACACAGACACTCTCTCTACTTTTAAGACTATCCAGCCCTGAGTATCAGCTTTTAACAATGCTTACAGTTAGGCCTGGATCAGGTGACCCTGAATGCTGTCTTAGTTACCATGCAACAGTCCATCAGTTACCATGGCGATGTACGCAGTACCTTTGTAACACTTAAAACTAGGAACCTTCCTGGTGACGAATTCAGTGAAACGAGGAGACCAAGCGACGAATCCAAAACTAAGAAGCACTCAGACATGGAGAACACGTTAAAGCTAATATGAAGGCATATTAACTGCACTTAAATATGACGTGAAAGCTACAAACCACAAAACACGTCTTATTAAACTGTGACAGACTACGATGTGAAAACTGAATTGATGGCCCACGACACAGCGTGGAGCTGTTTGGAAACTCCACCGCTTCGTCTAAAATAACAATAAATCATGCAGACGTTTTCTACTGTTCGTCTGAAGTCGGGTGGCGGGGGCAGCAGGGCAGCTCGGACCTCGCTTTCACCGCCTCCTCCTGCGTATCTGGGGAGACGTGGAGGCGTTCCAGGCCTCAGAGAGATGGGACCTCTCCGCCGTGTCGACTGCAGGGCCTCCTACAG
Source organism: Oreochromis niloticus (assembly GCF_001858045.2). NCBI lineage: Eukaryota > Metazoa > Chordata > Actinopteri > Cichliformes > Cichlidae > Oreochromis > Oreochromis niloticus. The sequence goes on from NC_031982.2 coordinate 35,218,608, forward strand.
GTAGGAGACGCCCGGTCAGAACACCTCACCCGGGAGCCGACAGCCTTAGCCGTCTCCTTTCACTGTGGAGGAGCAGCGGCCCCGGATGGCTGAACTGCTCGCCCGACCACGAATGCGGAGCCTGTCCATTTGCACCGCTTGTATATGCGATCGCATTCTGTTCACAGAAACATCAGGCGATTCTTAACAGCGATGCGCCATCTGGTGGCAGATGGCTGCAGAACATTAGGACACAATACTTTAACGACATCAGTTATTACAATTGTAGCAATCAGATTAAACGACTACATCTGGTACCGACTAGTAACAACAGCGACGAGTGGTCGAGTAGTCACGCACACGTCCACCTTCTGTCCTCCTGAAACATCTCTGCAGCTTTAATGTCCTGCAGAGCTGTGATTAGGATCCTCCCTCAGAGTGACACTCACCTGTCCTGTGCAGCTTTATTTGGGGTTTCCAGGTGATATCCAGCAGTCTGCGCTGACGGTCGATCTCTTCCTCGTACTGCACAGGATCATTATGAACTTCAGTCTCCTCCTTCAGTCCCAGCTGCTCTCCCTCCTGACTGCTGCACAGTTCCTCCTGTTCCTCTTTAATCTGTGGAGGTTCTGGTTCCTCCTGCTCCACACTGGAGCTCCTCTCCTGCTTAATGTCACAGTTCTGTCTAAGTTCTGGAGCGACAAAGGGGATAAAAGAAAAACATAACTAATTATTTAAGTAATTATTTTAAATAAATCTGATAATAAATTCAAGTCAGAGTCATTAGCCGGGCTTTATGTTGCTCATAGATGACAGTAGAGCTGCCACGATTAGTCGACTAGTCACGATTACGTCGACTATCAAAATCGTCGACGACTGATTTAATAGTCGACGCGTCGTTTGAAGCTTTGTAAGATCACAAAAGACGCAGGAATAAGTAGTAGGATTTAAAAGTGTAATAACAGACTGAAACAGAAGATGGCAGCAGTGCATGTAAAGGATGCCAGCTGCCGTTAAACCCCGAAGAAGAAGAAGCTGTGTCCCAGAATTCATAGTGCGGCCCAGCGCAGTTGTCAACAATGGCGGCAGCTAGTTAGTTTTAATATTACTCTTATTATTCTTTCTGGGTCACAAAATAAACGTTTAACATATTTTCAAGCTGTAAGTTTTACGTCCAATCGATGCATGATCTGATTAGTCGACTAATCGCAAAAATAATCGGTGACTAGTCGACTATCAAAATAATCGTTTGTGGCAGCCCTAGATGACAGTGAAAAATGTCATAGGTGGGAAACTGTTGATCTGACTCATAACGTGATTTGTGTATGAAAAAAAATAACTGAGGTTTTTTTAACCGGGTTTTGTTGGAAAACTGAGTTTTTCTAAGATAACACAGACCTGAGCCTGCATGAAGTGGGAGGCATTTCAAACCTTCTCTAAGTGCACATGTGAACTTTCACATAAGCACAGCGGCGGCTCACACTCAGCTGGAATCGTTAAATCAAACCATTCAAAGGTTCTCTGACAGTAAAGAACATTTAAAACATGCTAGTTTAAGGCTAGCTCCTCTTCTAGCGCCCTGTGATTCAGGGCATACTACCAGATTCAATGCTGTGTATTTTACTTGTACCAAGGACAAAGCTGCAAAAGCGAGCTGTCTGGATAATTACAGGCCGATTGCACTGGCCAGTATTTTATCAAAGGTGCTAGATAAATCTTGTGTGTTCATCTCTTCCCTGGATAATCAGTTCGGCTTCAAACCAAAGCACGGCACCGACATGTGTATATATGCACTCAATGAAACAGTCAGTTTGTATAGGCCAGATATTCATCTGTCCTCATGTGTTTCATTAATGCCTTTGATCAAGTCAACCACAGAAAACCTGTTCCTGGATACATCGTGAGGATTCTCTCTTACTGGGAGAATCATCACAAGATGCAGGTTAACTGGGGAAGCGGGATTTCTGCCCCCTCTGGTGTTGGCCAGGGTGGGATCATTTGTCCATGCAGCTGAGAGCCTCTAACACTGGATCTTATTAATGCAGATGACCGGCCTCATTCTGGACCGTGTTTCCGGAATGCAGTAAGCTAGCGAGCTGATTGGAGACCGTAACAGCCAATCAGCTCACTTATAACTGTGTACAGAGTTGAGCACACAGAGCAGAGATCTGGGGTCCGTTCTTCGTACCTCGCTTACTACATCCAAGATCAAATCATCGCGCTAACTTTGAGCTCGCTAATCCGGTTCTCCGAACACACCTGTTGTTGACGATTAGTATAGCTGGCTGAAGTAATCTGAGATCACTGGGTGGCTTAAAAGGGGCTACGCATCGATAGTAGAAACATTGATCGGCAACCCTGTGATTGGTCGGCGAAGATGTCGAAGGAGCGCGCTCAGTATTTTTCGGCAGCAGACCAAGAACTCTTGATTGAGGGATATCAGGAGTTTCAGAGTTTAATTAAAACGCAGGGGAACACTGCAAAGGCTGCAAAAGCAAGGAGAGAGGGCTGGCAGAAAGTTGCTGACAAATTAAACTCGTAAGTGATCCATGATATTACATTATATCATGTGATATTATATTATACCACATTATATTATATTACATCATATCCTCTTTCACATTAGAGCCACAACAGGACCCACTAGAACATGGGAAAAAGTAAAAGTGAAATATAAGAATATTCCACAGAATGGTAATATTTATCACTTATATTGCTTTTAGTCTCTTGAAAAGAGACCCTGAAATAATCTGTTTGTTTGTTTATAACAGCAACCAAGAAAAGGGCAGAGCAAATAAAGACAGGTGGTGGTCCTGCACCCCCTCGTCACACCCCGGCTTTTTGTACTGTGACATTTATTGACATTGTGGGTTTTTTGTGTGTAGTTTTACATAACACTCCATCACTTTTACCTGTTCCCATGCAAGGGGTGACTGAAGCATGCACAGTAAGTCGGGAGATATATATATATATATATATATATATCTAGAGAGAGAGAGAGAGAGAGAGAGAGAGTGAGAGAGAGAGAGAGTGTTAAGTAAATAACACCCTGACGGGAAAATCGATATCTCTCTATGAGCACACCGTCGCGCTGAGCTAAAGGATCCCGTCTATCCCGCAATATACGCTAAATTCTGTAAACTCTCCTTATCAATCTTGCACCTTCCTTGCTCGCGTACAAACGGACAGGACATGGCTGCGACAGACTTCCCAAATCCACCTTCGCTTTTATAGCCGTGGTCTCTCATCTTGATTACACGAAGTAATTTACTATTACTACTCTAAAATATGAATTACATCTGAAATAATCAAATACATGTAATAGAATGATTAATAGTACATTTCCCTTTTTTTCGGAAATGACCTGTATGTATCTGTATGAAATCAATAAAAGAATCGAATACTGCATTATCTTTAGTTACATTGATAATATTTATTTATGGAGAAATATCGCTGTTGCTTTCGTATAACTGCAGCGGACATACCTGAGTGGCCGCGATCTAATCCTGTTTACATAAAGTAAGCCTGCTCCCGAGCAGGTTTACGCTTGCGGATCTGTTGCTATGACAGCAAGTCCCAGATGAGCTTCGAAGAACCGAACGATCCAAGATCACGCCAAATCGTCAACAATCAAATCCAGCTAACTTACTTAGCGAGGTACGAAGAACGGGCCCCTGAGCGAGAGGCGCTGTTATTGTGTGTATGTGGATAACAGCAAACACTGAAATTCATTTCCTGCATGCACAAATTAATTTTCTTCGATTAAATTAAAGTTTTCTTTGCTCAAAATATTTTTTTCTCAAAATTCAACATTCGCGCTTCCAATGTTTTTTTCACGTGCGCACAGAACAGCGGCACTAAAATAACAGACTGCCGGATTCCCCCAAACACAACACTACAGAGCCAGCGCCACGTGCTCAGCTGATCCCGACACGAACCACGTGGCCGCTCACGTTTCCTTTGCTAGCTAAAGATGAAGGTCCTCCACCAGTCCACGCATGCTCACTCACACTCACCCACTCTGTGCAGCTTGATTTGGGGTTTCCAGGTGATATCCAGCAGTCTGCGCTGACGGTCGATCTCTTCCTCGTACTGGACGATCGTTTTTTCAAACTCCAAGAATATTTGTTCAGCAGCAGCAGTTAGTCGCTCGTTGATAAACTCTCTCAGATACTGAACTGAAGGCATTGTTACTGCCACAGCTCACACACTCAGCTCGGGCCACACGCGAGGAAAGACAACAATACTTCCGCCTTTCTTTTTTCACTTCCGCCAGGTAACTTCTTCTTCTAAAGTTTTTTTTATCGATTGGCAAATAATTGAATGGTGCATTACCGCCGCCCCGGTAACTTTTAGTCACGCCCCTTTGATGTATCACCAACTTTAAATGTGCATTCAGATTGTGAATAAAAGGCTACAGTAACAACACTACATCAATAAATAATTCAAATAATTCAAAGCAACACAAATGTTTTGAACAACAAGAAATATTTATTCCTTTTAAAACACACCAAAAAGTCCATAAAAACAATAAATGAGCTATAACTGAAGACAGTCTGAGGTAGTAGCAACACTTTGTTTCTTCACATTTGAAATTAAAAATCCAGTCCAACTTTATTTATATAGCACTTTTAAAAACAACAAAGTTGACCAAAGTGCTTTCCAATAATAAATCAGAGATAGCAGTTAAAAACCATACATTAAGCATACAATGAAATCAATAAACAAAATAAATACATAATTGAAAAAGAAGATAAAAATAAATTAGTGTATATATTAAATATTAAAACATGAGTAAAATAAACAATAAGATATACAATGAATAAGATTAACAAAGTAAAAAGATTAAGAGTGACCAACAGCTGACTAAAAACTAACTACAAACTGACTCTGATAATACTCCTAGAAAGCCTTTGAAAAAAAAGTGTGTTTTTAAAAGTGATTTAAACATTTCAAGTGTTGGGGCCAACCTAATATGGAGGGGCAGTTTGTTCCATAGTTTGGGGGCCACAACAGTGAAGGCTCGGTCCCCCCGGTGTTTCAGTCTCGACATGGGGACAGCAAGGAGTGACTGGTCAGATGATCTGAGAGACCTTTGTGGAGCGTATCGGTGTAGAAGGTCTGACAGGTGAGAAGGAGCCAGGCCATTTAAGACTTTAAAAGCAAGCAATAAAATTTTAAAATGAATTCTAAAATGGAAACCAGTGTAAGGAGGCAAGAACAGGGTAATGTGCTCACGTTTGCGTGTCCCTGTCAACAGGTGAGCAGCAGCATTCTGGACCATTTGCAAGTGTGATAGTGAAGCCTGATCAATACCAATATAAAGTCCATTACAATAATCAAGGTGAGTGGTCACAGATGTGTGCAAAACTCTCTCCAAGTCACAAAAAGAAATAAAAGGTTTAACTTTAGAGAGCTGCCTCAGCTGAAAAAAGCTTTTTCTCACCACTGTATTTACCTGTTTGTCCATTTTAAGAGCTGTGTCACATTTTACTCCAAGGCTGGTGACAATTGGTTTGACACACGATGTAAGAGGACCCAAGTCAGATGGAGGGACACCAGGTCCACTCGGCCCAAATATAATGACCTCGGTCTTCTTTTCATTAAAGTTTAAAAAATTCAGAGCCAGCCATGCTCTGATATCCTTAAGACTTTCTAAAATAGACCTGAGGGGGTCATTGTGTTTCAGCGGTAGATAAATTTGACAATCATCTGCATAAAAATGAAATGAGACTTTATGTTTTTTAATAATATGGCCAAGGGGAAGTAAATAAATACTAAAAAGAAGGGGCCCAAGGATGGATCCTTGAGGTACACCACATGGGAGGAGGGCGGAAGATGAATGAAATTTACCAAGTGAGACAAAAACTTCTGTCGGACAGGTCTGACTTGAACCACTGCAAGGCAGTGCCTCTAATTCCAACATGATGTTCTAGGTGAGAAATCAAAATATTGTGATCTACTGTATCAAAAGCTGCTGTGAGATCCAAAAGCACAAGTAAGACAGACTTCCCAGAGTCAGCAGTTAGTAAGATATCATTAAAAACTCTCAAAAGTGCAGTCTCTGTGCTGTGAAGGGCTTTAAAACCAGATTAAAATACCTCAAAAATGTTTTGACTCTTTAAAAAAGTCTGCAGCTGTGAACACACTACTTTTTCTAATATTTCAGAACCAAAAGGAAGCTTTGAAATAGGTCTGAAATTACACAACAAAGAGGCATCCAAGCCAGGGCGTCTCAGCAGAGGCTGGACCACTGCCTGTTTAAAGATTACAGGTACATCGCCTAAAGTCAGGCTGCTGTTTATAAGCCTTTGAATATAAGGTCCAACAGTGCCCCAGACTTCTTTAACTTCTTTACAGAAGATGGCGGCGCGCACGGGTGCAGCGGCTCTTAGCTCTCCAGTTTGGTGCTCGTTTTTACTTTTACTGTGTATATTTTTGAATGTTTGCAACGCCGCCATCTCTTACAGTCGCCAGAACCTAATTGACCTAGGTTTCAAATATAGTTTGTCTGTTTCTGGCGACTATCAGCGAACACACGACATCCTGGAGGAGATAGCGAGACCGCCAGGGTCACCGTGGATGGTCTGCCCGCCCAGCAAGCGTAGGAGGCGACGGAGGGAGAGAAAGCAGAAGAGGGGATGCCGGTCGGGCTCAGATGCTAGGCTACGCAAACAACCACACTGGCCAGCACTTCCGAGCCTTATCCTATCGAACGCCAGATCCATCACCCACAAATTGGACGAACTGAAGCTACAGATAGCCACCACGAGCTTTGCACGTAACTGCAGCATTATTCTTATTACGGAGTCGTGGCTTCACCCGCTGATTCCCGACGCTGCAGTCGAGTTAGCAGGCCGCACGCTACACCGGCACGACAGAAACAGCAACTCGGGTAAAAGCAGAGGAGGGGGGCTATGTGTTTACGTGCATAACGAGTGGTGTTGTAACAGCAGGATCATTCACACACACTGTTCTCCTGATTTGGAGGTTCTGGCAGTCTCGTGCAGACCTTTTTACATCCCGAGGGAGTTTACTGTAGTTATTGTGATAGCTGTTTATATACCGCCGGATGCGAACGTCGGCACGGCTCTCAGCCTCTTGCTTAACACCATAAACAAACAACAGCTTGCCCACCCCGATGGGGTTTTTATTGTCGCCGGTGACTTTAACAAAGCGTGCCTAAAGACTGTGCTTCCTAAATTTGTCCAGTTTGTGGACTTTGCTACGAGAGGAGAACACACCTTGGATCATGTCTACTCAAACATCAGGCATGCTTTCAGAGCGACACCCCTCCCCCACCTGGCTGGATCTGACCACCTCTGCATGTCCCTCACCCCCACCTACACCCCCCTGCTGAGAAAAACAAAGCCCCAGACAAAGACAATAAAAACCTGGCCTGAAGGAGCCCTCTCTCAACTGCAGGACTGCTTCTCAACTACTGTATGGGATTTATTCTCCAGCCTCAACCTCCAGGAGTACACGGACACTGTACTCTCGTACATCAGGAACTGTGTTGACAATGTCACCGTCAACAAAAGGGTCAGGGTGTTTCCAAATCAAAAACCCTGGATGAATAGCGAAGTGCAATCCCTCCTAAAAAGCCACAACACTGCCTTCAAGTCAGGGGACAGGGCTGCGTATAGGGCGGCCAGGGCAGACCTGAGTAGAGGCATCAGGAAAGCTAAGGCTGCCTATAGGAGGAGGATTGAAGATCACTTTGCTGACAACGACCCCAGAAAAATGTGGCAGGGGATCAATCACATTACCAACTACAGAAGCAATAACCAGGCGACATCTAGGACTGATGCCTCGCTGGCTGAGGATCTAAACCATTTCCTCGCCCGCTTTGAGACGACCAGGCCCTCAGCTGTCACACCACTTCCACCCGCCCCCAGCACCGGCACACTAACACTTAGGGAGCATCAAGTGAGGTGTGCTCTAAGGTCAGTGAATCCCAGGAAGGCGGCAGGTCCTGATGGAATACATGGAAAGGTTCTCAGAGCATGTGCTGACGAACTGACCGGAGTCTTCACTAAAATCTTCAACCTTTCCTTGTCATTAAACACCGTCCCGCCCTGCCTCAAAACCTCCACCATCATCCCCATCGCCAAGAAGACAGCTGTGGTCAGCCCAAATGATTACAGGCCTGTTGCACTTACGCCTGTAGTGATGAAGTGCTTTGAGAGACTGGTCTGTCAGCACATCAGGGCCAGTCTGCCTCCCACTTTGGACCCCCACCAATTTGCCTACAGGACAAATCGATCCACCGAGGACGCTATCACCATAGCGCTCCACACTGCGCTGAGTCACCTGGAGCACCGAGGAAGCTATGTGAGAATGCTCTTCCTGGACTTCAGCTCAGCATTCAATCACATCATCCCGGAGATCCTGGTCCAGAAACTGTCTCACCTGGGACTCTCCACCCCCATCTGCCTCTGGATCAAGGACATCCTGACAAATAGACCACAGTCTGTCAGACTCGGCCCCCACCTGTCCAGCACCATCACACTCAGCACCGGGTCTCCACAAGGATGTGTTCTGAGTCCCCTCCTGTTTACGCTCTACACATCCGACTGCTCCCCTACCCATCTCTCAAACACCATCATAAAGTTCGCGGATGACACCACTGTGGTTGGACTCATCTCAAGGGGGGATGAGTCGGACTACAGAGATGAGGTCAACAGACTGACTGAGTGGTGTTCAGTTAACAACCTCCAACTGAACACCACGAAAACTAAAGAACTCATCTTGGACTTCAGGAAGGGCAGGGCAGACCCGGCCCCACTTTACATTCACGGGAGCTGTGTGGAGAGGGTGCACTCCATGAGGTTTCTGGGCGTGCAGATCTCTGATGATCTCTCCTGGACTGCAAATACCACTGCGGTGGTAAAAAAGGCCCAGCAGCGTCTCCACTTTCTGAGAGTGCTCAGGAGGAACAACCTGGAGGAGAGGCTGCTGGTGACATTCTACAGAGCCACCATAGAGAGCATCCTAACGTACGGCATAACAACATGGTATGCAGGGTGCTCAGCTGCAGACAGGAAAGCACTGCAGAGGGTCATCAACACAGCCCAGAAGATCACTGGCTGCTCTCTGCCCAGCCTGGAGGTCATTGCAAACTCCCGGTACCTCAGCAGAGCTGGCAATATCATCAAGGACCATTCTCACCCCAGCAATCAGCTGTTTGAACTATTACCGTCAGGCCGACGGTACAGGTCACATAAAACCAGGACAAACAGATTCAGGGATAGTTTCTTTCCCAGAGCTATCACCGTTGTAAATAAGCACAAAAACAATTGAACCTGCTTAACTATACCATACTGTCACTGTCATCATATTATATTATGCTGTTATTCATACTGTCATTATATTAATGCTGCTATCCTGTAAATATCATACTTACTATTGTTTGAGTACTTACGATTGTTTTATTGTACTTTTTATATTTTACATTTATATTTATTATTGCATTTTGCACCAAGGGAGTGGCACTCCAATTTCGTTGTACCCTGTACAATGACAATAAAGGCTATTCTATTCTTAAAAAGCGACGGGGGAGGACATCAGTGGGAGAGCCAGACTTGATTTGGGTGACAATTTTACCCAGTTTAGATAGAGACACAGGTTCAAAATGGCTAAAAACTGCTAAAGGCGTAAAAATAACAGAAGGGTCATAAGAAGGGGGTAAAATATGTGCTCTAATAGATAAAATCTTGTCAACAAGTTTCAGCAGAAGCTTCTGTACAGTTGGATTGGGGAGGGTTAAGAACAGAGCTTAAAATACTAAATAAAACACGGGGCTTATGGCAGTTGTCGTTAATAACACCTGCAAAATAGGCGGATTTCTGGTTCTTAACAATTTTCTGATATCTATGCCAGCTATCTCTTAAGATATCATGAGACACGTGTAGCTTGTCTTTTTCCCATTTGCGTTCTGCTTTTCTGCAGAATGATGTCCTTCAGCCACGGCTCAGACTTCGATTTAGGCCGCCTGACCTTCAGAGGAGCAACAGTATCCAGACTGTTTTGACAAGTAGAGAAAAATTTTGCAGTCAGCACCTCAGTGTCGGCACAGACTGAGAGCTCTGAGTCAACATTAAGGGCCTTATTAAAGACGGTAAAAAACTGGGCGGCATTTGATGGTTTAAACATGCGAGAAGCAGTAGGAGGGCCACAGGTAGTGATATTACAGGGAAGAGAAGTTTCAAACAATACAGGCATATGACCAGAAAAGACGACGTCATAAATTTGAAGATTATAAACAGGTAAACCATGAGACAAAACCAGATCCAGAGTGTGTCCATATTTATGAGTGGGACCAGTGACAGACTGCAAAACATTAAAAGCATCAAGTAGGCTTAAAAAGTCCTTTGCCAATGGTTTAGTAGGACAACACACATGAATACTCACATCACCAGGATTAAGACCTTGTCATACTTTGGCATTATTTCAGCCAAGAACTCAGAGAAGTCATTAACAAAGTTCCTGTTATGTTTTGGTGGACGGTAGATCACCGCACAAAGAACAGGATGACTGCTACCAAGCTCAAACATATTCAGTTCAATACTGGAGAAAGTGACAGGTGACAGCTGGCGACAGTGAAAAGTAGATTTATAAACTGTGGCCACTCCTCCACCTCGGCCCGTCGTCCTCGGTGAGTTAAAATCCGAACAGTTTGGCGGTAATAGTTCTGAGAAAGAGCTTAACTCACCGTCACTTAGCCAGGCTTCTGTCACACAGAGGAAATCCAGATTATGAGAAGTGAAGAAATCCTTCAATATGAACGTTTTATTTGCTAGCGACCTAGCGTTAACAAGAGCAAACCTGGTAGGGTCCGTCAGACCGGTGACAGCCATCCAGGGAACCTGTTTCAGTTGCCGAAGGTTCCGCAGTTTCGCTCCACCACAGCGAAGACGAGGTAAGAGAAGGCGGGGACGCTGGATCTCCTCAGCCAAGCCGACAACAGGTACCAGCCAGGAGCCAATAGGTTCCAGGAAGCAACAGGAGACAAAACGCCAGTGCAAAGGTCTGAATTCAGTCAGAGTGCATTGGGAAAACTAATCTGTTACTGCCAGATGAAAGAGCCAAATATGATTTCAGTTTCACGAGTAGCCCGCTGCGTTTTCCCCAACGTTTAAAGCGCTTCCTCTTGATGCAGTACTCCATATAGTAGCGGAGGTGGAAAAAAGTCCTGTCCATCAACGTTAGTCCTTACCAAATTCTCTGTGCCAAGTCGAATATTTAACAGTTTCACGATCGTAGGTCAGTAGAGAGTCAGTGTGGTTCAATAAAAGTGACAAAAACAATAAAAACACGCAGAGCAAAAGTGGATCCGACAGCCATGCACACTGGCGCCATCTTACACAAAAAACAAAATCATTTTCATAATTCCCTTTCAAAATAAAATACATATTTTGGTGATCAGACACGTGTTAAAGTGCATTTAACAGAATTAAAACAAAAATCAATTCACAGCAGTAACACACAAATACAACATTTACTGCTGCACACTGAGGGCTTTGTTTTAAATCTACACCTGTAATTGGGCATGACTTCTTAGACAACGCAGTCATTAAGTTCACAGATCATACCACTGTGGTGGGACTCATCTCTGGGGCAGCCTCTGAGGTTCAGCTGAGGTTGAGGTCGGACCTCAATATCACCAAGACAAAAGAGCTGGTAGTCGACTTCAGAAGGAGGACGTCTGAGCTGCAACCCATTAGTGGAAAGGGTCTCCAGTTTCAAGTTCCTGGATGTGCACAGACCACCAACGGAGCTCAAACACCTTGGCGGTTTTGAAGAAGGCCCAACAGTGTCTCCATTTTCTGACAATCCTCAGAAAAATGGACCTGAAGAAGGAGCTGCTGACCGTCTTCTACTGCTGCTCCACTGAAAGTGTGCTGACATATTGCATCTGTGTGTGGTTCTGCACCACAGCACACAGAAAGGGACTCCAGAAGGTCATTAATATGGCCCAAAAATCATTGCACATCCTCTTCCCTCCCTGAAGGACCTGTACAGCACTCGCTGTCTCCTGAGGGCATGCAGCATCATACGGGACTGCACACACCCAGGACACCGGGTGTTTAAGCCGCTGAGGTCCCGGACAAACAGACTCAAGGACAGCTGTTACAACAGGGCGATAGCCCTAATCAATGCTAACAGCTGACCTCATTGGCTACCTCCCTGGACTTTTTTGGGGGGCAATAACAATAACAATAATGTGAATGTGCAATAACCATTCAGTCATTCGTTTATTTATTTATGAAGTCATTCTTTTTTTTGCTCATATTTTTCTTGCACTTTAAAAAAAATCCACTTTAAGTTGCTGTGTTGTGTTTAGTTGTGCGTAGTCCCGATGTGGGTTGTACCAATTTTTTTGTACTACTGTACTAGGTATGACTGTGCAATGAAAATAAAGATGTATCTTATGTAGGCTACCGTTACCCTGACATCATTAATGGGAGAAGTGACTTTTTTTTCCAAACAAGATCGGCAACTTTTGGCTCGTAAGATGTCAGTGCAATCCGAAGGCAACGGTGAAGCGTGTTGTCAGTCAGCGAGCAACGAGAGCAGCTTTTTATTGAGTTCATGCATGAAAAGCTTGATTCACATGTGTATGTTGACCCAAATATACTGAGGATGACGGCTGCTACTTTCTTAACGTTAGGGAACCGGTGTGTACTGACATCAGTCCAAAACTTTGCAGGTCTGTTAGTGCTTTACTTTATTTATTTATACAGCACACTTCACAGGATAAGAACTACAAAGTGCTTCCTAATAACATAAAACACCACAATCAAACATACAGCGCAAATCTAGTTAAAAGCCAGTCTAAATAAATAAGTCTTAAATTGCTGTTTAAAAGAATAAATACAATCCAGGCAACGTAAAGATGAAGGGAGAGCGTTCCACAAGCTGGGGGCGACCGCTCTAACAGATCTATCTCCTCTGGTCTTAAAACGTGTTCGTAGGACTACCAACAGCCTTTGTTAGACGGTCTCAGGGGGCGCGTGGGGTTCGAAAAGATCAGAAATGTAAGCACGAGTGTCACAACTCAGAGCTTTAAAAGTCAGTACTTTGGAAATGAAATCTAAAGGGTACTGGAAGCCAGTGTAATGAGTGTAAAACTGGTGCTATCTTTTTCGTGTCTTTGTTAAGAGCCTTGCAGCAGCTTTCTGGACCGACTGGAGACGGTTGAGATTCTTTTTGCTCAAACAAAGAAAAAGACTCTCCAAAAGTTGAATCTGTTCATCTGGATGTAGCGTTTTGTGGGAGAAACGTTTCGTCACTCATCCAGGTGACTTCTTCAGTCTCAGCTGACTGCAGGTTTCCCCAAACCTTATAAACAGTACATTTGCATAATGACTGAAACCAGCCCACTGAAGGAACAATGGGCTGTGAGGTCAGTTCCTTAATCATAATTATGCAAATTCCCATGACCATTGATCAACAATCACTGACCAAAACCCACTGATCAAAGAACACTGATCAATGGCCATGAGTACCATTCACAGAGAGTTGGGGAATGGCTGCAATCACAGCATTGTAAGATGGCGAAAGATGTACCCTTAGGCCCCCTCCTCGATTCAGAGATGGTCTTTCCCTCTTCACGTAAATGTACTGTTTATAAGGTTTGGGGAAACCTGCAGTCAGCTGAGACTGAAGAAGTCACTTGGATGAGTGACGAAACGTTTCTCCCACAAAACGCTACGTCCAGATGAACAGATTCAACTTTTGGAGATTTACTTTCCTGGATGATTGAGAATGGATCAAGACAAAAAGAAAAAGACTGTTACAATAATCTAAGCAAGAAGAAATAAAAGCATGAATAACCATTTCTAACTCAGATTTAGACAAAGTTTGCAGTTTGGAGATATTTCTTAGCTGAAAAAGGCAGTTCCCAATTAACTGACGAGAGTGTTGCTCTAGTCGGATGCAAAGTTCCTGCGTCATGTCGACAAGTTCGAGTATGAACGTCCCCTCGTCAGGAAGGGACTGCTTCCTTTGCTCTGATGGATGAGTCCTTCTGTTGAAACGCTAAATGGGTCTCTGGCAAAACTAATCACCTCTGTGACGAGTTTTCTGGTCATCCAATCGACCAGAAAAGTTCTCTTTCAACCTTGCAATGAAATCAGTCATCACATCCATGACTTGTGCCGGTGACGAGATGCATTTGGAAATGCATTTGCGGCCTGTGCTCAAGTCGGTCGTGAAAACGTTCGGCTTGACTTGGAATGCATGCATCTGTTCGGTGACAGTTTTGCCTTGTAGTCCCAACATTGAGGTCATTCAGGTGATTGAATATGTCGCTCAGAAAGCAGACACTGGCCATAAAGCTGTTGTCCAGTATGTGATTCAAGTGCATTTCTGCTTTTTTTTTTGCCTGCCGTGGCAGAGGAATGTTGTGATTTCCTCTTTGAGATCACACAAACCCTCCAGTGCCCTGCCTTTGGACAGCCACCTGACATCATTGTGCAATAGCAGGTCATGGTGCTCAGCAGACATTTGTGAGAGCAGCATGTGGAATAAGCGGTGCTGGAGGCTCTGCTGTAGCCATCACACTGTCCATTGTCCTTGAGTTCAGTGCTTAGTTTTGTGCACAACACTGTCTGATGCACAGTGCAGTGTAAGGTTATCATCTGAGGTGCAACACCAACCACTGTGCTGCCAAACCACTAATGCCACTAATGCCATGGATGGAGCCCCATCTGTCTCAAGCATACAGACATGAGCATTGTCCTTGAAAATAGCTGAAATCTTCTCAAAGATGATCTCACCAGTTGCGGGTCCCTCTAACAACAGTAAGCCGAGCAGCTCCTCTCAGAAACCATAAAAAATCAAACATATATATCAGTTGTGTCTGTGGACTCATCTACTGCTATAGACATTACATCAGTTTTCTTCTGGTCATCTAACAACTACTCATTCATTTCACAGCCAAACCTATGTGGTTAATTTGCCGTGAGTGTGTTGCTGTGCTTAAAGATAACAATTTACAAAGGCATCACAATGACAAACGACAGACTTTCTGCACAAACTTTCCCGATGGATCTCAGGAGAGGCCTGCAAAAGTATAGAGTTTAATTGCATCTTGTTGTACTACCATGGTGAGGTCATGTACAGCCCAACAGAGAGCTGCAGCAGCTTCCCTTTGTGTTTGCTGGATCTTGGCAAAGAAGAAAAGGCCTTTCACAGACTCTGAAACAGTGAAAGACTAAATGCTGCCTGTGGTGGATGAGGTGATAAATGATGAAACAATTCAAGTAAGTGTGACATCTGCTATTAACGATGTACCTCTGTCAGACAGTTCAAATATACCAGGGGTTGAAATTCTGGCGTCAGACGTGTTTGAAATGCTGTCAGTCCAGCCGGGGTTAACCAATGGCTTTGGATTGAGGAAGACATGCTGTTGTCACATAATAGATGACTAACACACATATGTTTACAAATTACGGTGCATTGTGGATTGAATATTGCTAGGCTACTAGGAGTGTTGCATCCCCCATCTACACTATTCTATAGGAATTTCAAAATGTATTTTTGGTTTGTTTTACTCTGTGTTTCTGCCAGGACCACAGGCAGGGCCACTTGGAGAACGCTTCTAGGCTGCCATTGGAATAAGCTTGGTTTAGCGTGCGACCACCATTGCTGCTTGTGTTTTGAAATGCATTCTGGCCGAAACTCCTTTGACTGAAACCTTTCCCACACGTTGTACAAGAAAATGGTTTCTCACCTGTATGATTGGTGATGTGCTAGGACAAGTTGGATTTTATACTGAAACGTTTCCCTTTTTTTTTTTTTACAAGAATATGGTTTTTCACCTGTGTGGATTCTCATGTGCATAGATAAGTGATACCTAGAGTTGGAGCCACCTGGGCCTGGTGGCTCAGGCCCCAGATCCTGGGCCTGAGCCACCAGGCCCAGGATCCTCCAGCAGGCACCAACAACTAAGGAGCTTTTTTTGGTGAGTCGCCATTAACTACTACTTCAGAAATGGGGCCTAAGAAAACACCGACCACTGAGGAAATTGAGGACATTAAAAAGTCACTGGACTTTTTAACTGAAGAAACATCAGCTATCAAGCGACAGCAGAAATATATCCTGGACATTGTCGAGGAGATAAGGTCGCTTCGCAATCAGAATGCAGAGAAGGAGAAACGGATTGTCTATCTGGAGAGCAGGGTCGCGGACCTGGAGCAATACACCAGAATGAACGATGTGATCATCACAGGGCTACACATAAAACCTCGGTCATATGCTCGGGCTGTGAATGCTGACAGCAAAGAGGAGCATGGAGAACTGGATGTTAGCTCTGCAGAGCAACAGGTGGCTGGTTTCTTGCAGTCAAAAGGGATCGACCTGGACAGTAATAACATCGAGGCATGCCCACCTCTGCCCAGGAGAAACACTAGTGATAAACCAGCTGTCATCATAAGATTTGTAAACAGGAAACACAAGAATGCACTGCTGAAGCAGGGGAGAAAACTAAAGGGATCGAACTTCTACATGAATGACCATCTAACAAAATACAACGCTGACATGGCTAAGAAAGCACGACACCTAAAGAAACTGGGTAAAATTCAAAATACCTGGACTGCAAACTGTAAAATATTTATTAAACTCAACGGCACACCGGAGGAAGCCAAAGTGCTGGTCATCAAACATATCCAGGATCTGGAAAAATATTAACAAGCCAAATGGACCACAAATGCAAGGAGCTGAACAAACAATCTACACTCATCAAAGCAGGTAACGGAGTTAACAACGGAAGCTAAAGCACAACATATCAAATCATGAGACAATCAACTAATTTAACATCTGGGAATTATACACTGCTATCACAGAGGATTGCTAATCATGAGAATCTGGAGTTAAATTCACCACAAAACACGGAATACAATACACACTTCACAGAGCAGGGCATTGATCCAGAATTGAACTTTTTTAACATCAGTAATCCCTGCTGTTATTATACTGAAGAACAATTCAATAAAACTGTCAAGGCTGACTGCAAAATGTCCATAATCCACTTTAATAGTAGACGTTTATATTGCCAACTTTCACAACATAAGAGAATATTTAAGCAAATTTGCACATCCATTCAGTGTGATTGCAGTATCTGAGACGTGGATTAATATGGAGAAAGGAGTGGACTTTGAAATAGATGGATATGAACTCAATTTTATGAACAGAAAATGTCAGGAGTTTTCCTGTATTGCAACTCAGGTCGGAATAAAAACGCTCAGACAGGTTTAACGTGTACACGGGTGAGACTCAGGGAGACTCGCCCCGTGCAATAGTTGTCAGCCTTTTTATTCATAGCATTCTCAGAGACGTACAGGAAGAGATAAAATAGAACTGTGCAGGCTTCCTGTTGAGTCTGCACTTCCCCATTTAAGCTTAATACTGAAAGAGCAAACATATTTAGATAAAGAAACGTACTTTTAAGCATAACATAATAAAAATCCCAAAATCCTGAAATCTTTTGACATTCCCACCTGTTGTTTGATCTTTCCTTCTATATATGTACATAGCAACCACTAACAGTGCATCAGTCTATGGCCACTTGTAGACATTTTTAGCCAAGACATCATAAAATAGTGGGTTTTGTGAGTATGTTATATCCAAGTGTCTGTCTCATTATCATCTTCATCATTCTGTGACAGGGTGATGTAAGCATGAATTGAAGCAGAATAACAGTATTATAACACCAACAAAAACAAGTCCTTTAATCAGCAGGGACTTCCAAGAGCCGCTTAAAAGCCACGTAAGCCAGTCTTCTGTGTTTGCGGCATAGTCTCGTTGTTTTGCATCCCGAAGTTGTCTGAGTGTTTTCAGAGCATCAGTCATGTTCGGTGAGTGCACATTATCTGGAATGTATGTGCAACATGTGTTGTTAAAGAGAATTCTCCTTTCTCGGCGAGAATTATGTCCAATGCTACCCTGTGTTGCATTACTGCAATGCACAGAGCGTCAATCTCCTGATCCCATTCGTCGTTGAATTTACATGAAGCATTCAGAACCTTTTGTCTTTCAGTCCAAAGTTTAAATTCCTCTGGGACATCGGAACCCCATATGGAATCATGCTGCTTGAGGTCTGGGGTGCTTCGTCTTTTCCTTATTGTTGACGTTGAAGTTGACGTGGCGTCCATGGTTATCTTGAAAGTGTGGTCAGATATGAAAATGGGAGCGCACTGACCTGTCCAATTCCCAGGAAGGATATCCCAGGCCATCCCTTGCACCCAGAAGGTGCCATTTGAGATATTGCTGCTCTTCACGGACCCTCCAAGAGCGTGTGTCTGTACTGCAGTTGGTGGTGGTGTTTCCCATTGGCGTGGATCCGTTCTCTTGGCGGTAGCATAGGCTGTGGCTCAAATTCCCATTGTTTTCAAGAAAGACTGGGAATGATTTAGCCTTACTTCTGTGCTTCACTTTCAGGTCAACCCAGAACCATTCGTCACATGTGCCATTTCGCAGTCCTATCTGGAGAGGTTCCTCATGGTTGACCACGATTCCCTGGAATCGATGCCCATGGTTGGCGTAGCTTGCGGCACACTTTGCCTGAATTATGTCCATTCCCTTCGCGTACAAGGTGGCGTATTGTGTCGTTGGGGGCATGTAGGAGCAAACATAGCAGTCTTCTCTGGGTGTGCTGTCATGTATATATCGATACCATGCGTTGTTCATCCATGGGTGAATGTGGTCTTGTGTCATGTCATGAAGATGTGAGTTGTCATGTGTCCATCTTGTCTGCAGGTGGTGTTGTTCATCTTCTTTCTTTCGGGTGAGTGTTAAGAAACTCACCAGGAGTGCAACATTAGCCACTAGGAGGACGAGTGTCTTCATGATGACCAGACAC
Organism: Oreochromis niloticus; assembly: GCF_001858045.2. NCBI lineage: Eukaryota > Metazoa > Chordata > Actinopteri > Cichliformes > Cichlidae > Oreochromis > Oreochromis niloticus. The sequence goes on from NC_031982.2 coordinate 35,237,452, forward strand.
ACCTGTGACCTCTGATGAGTAGACTACTGGCAAGAAGAAGAAGGCGGGGTATACCCGATCAGCCCTCCCTCCACCAATAGATCACCATACAGGAGTTAGGGGTGTCGGCGTCTAAACGTTTAGGTCGTCACTCACTTTTTTGCAGTGGCTTTGATGGATCCAGGACGGTCTTTCTGCTATTTTGCAGGCAGTAGGTGTGGTGAGTAGCACTTGATAAGGACCTTCCCACCTTGGTGAACTCCAATTTTTCCTTTGGAGTACTTTGATCAGGATCCAATCACCTGGTTTCAACCTGCAAGATACTGGAGAGTTGTTTAGAACAATCTCTTTATTTTCAAGTAATTTAGTCATCCATTCGGCTAGTGTAGTTCCTCTTATTGACTTATCTATAGGCTCACTTGTGATTGGTAGTGGAAATAGTCTACCGTGAATGATTTCAAAAGGTGTGAGTTTCTGAGAACTTTGTGTCAGTCTCATCCACATTTTTACCAGGCCTATACACTCAGGCCATGGTCTCCCTGTTTCTTCCATGCATTTTCTCAGTCTCTGTTTTATTTCCTAGTGCTTCAGAGACCTTACTGATTACTTGTTGGGGGAAATCTCCCAAATAGAAGGCTGCCAAAGTAAAACAGAGACACAGTGAGACAATATAATCAATCACATGTACATGGGTGAACTCTCTAAAGAGTCACACAGTACTCTTCTTTATTGCAGGTTATATAGGCACGTAGGTTACTCAACAGGGCGGAGGCAGTCTCCGCCTGTTCTCAGAATATAGATTGCAAATGCATATCTTGCTAAAGAATATAGATTGCTTAACAGACAAATGCATATCTTGCTAAAACGTTCTGTTCATATTATACTAAACATCTGCTTAAGTGGAACTTTCCGTTCCTCTTTACACAGGAACTTGTCTTCACAGGCATATGATAAGCATAGGCAAGGCTTCATGTTTATCAGGGTGAATCGTCATTCAGAGGTTTACACAGTTACAAGCAAAGCATATTTGAATAATAAACAAAATCTTTTCACATTACTTCATTAACAAAATGTGTCCCATTGTCTGATCTTATCAGAGTGGGGATGCCATATATTGAAATAAAATGGTTGCACAAACATTTTGCTACTGAGATGGCGTCTGCTTTTTTACCGGATAGATTTCTGGCCATTTTGAGATCACGTCTATGATCACTAGAGCGTATTCTGAGCCTTGGCTTTCATTTAGCTCAATAAATCCCATGTGGATTGTATGAAAAGGATGAGGTGGTGTGCATTATGCGCATTATGTGCATTATGTTTTTGGCAAATCATGCATGTTCCGACAAATTTCCGAAATTTTATCTACCACTCCTACCCCCCTCCTGTTGACAATAATGCTGCTGATATGTGTAGGGACTTTGGTAGTATTGGTTTGCCATTACAAGTCATCAAACCACTTTCTGGCTGTGCTCCACCTTTTAACCACTTTTTTTGTTCTCTAGTTGGTGCGGCTTTCTGTTCGTTTATAAGCACATCAAGTGGTATTTGCATTGAGGAGTCAGACATTAATGTGTCTATAGTTTGTTGTGCTGCTGCTTTTGCGGCTTTGGTCTGCAAAGTTATTGCCTTCAGTGACCTCTGAACTGTTTTGGCAATATAAACACTTCCAACAGTGCCTTCAAAAGATTTCCATGTTGCAGTTGGGTTAGGCACGTATGACAGCTGTGAGTTCTGCACTCTGTGCAGAGTGTGAGGAAGTTAGTGCTTTTGCTTCTAAAATTGTGTCTACTGTGGTTACCGCATAACCTACACAGTTCCGCCCAAGGCTACTTTGTTGATATCTACAAAGATATCAACGACACCAGCCTGTGGGGTGCTGTGAAGGTCAGCGCGTGATACAGCATACAGCAATTCTGATGTGTGACAGTGTAAGTTCATAGCTCACAGCTCTAAAACTAGGCATCAGCAAATCATATGCCCAAATCATTATGTGTCACTGTGATCCACAAGTATGATCACAAATTTGTTTTCCAAACTTACTAAGCAAACAAACAAAAACAAAACAAATTGCCTATGGCATCAAGGCTTTGCGTTCATATTAATTGAGTGTAAGCTGCTTTCTTCATTGCAAGTATTTATTACAATACGGTTTAATTCATGCATCTTATCACTGAGTTCTAAATTCAACCTATCTCCTCACACACACACGGTTTCCTGTCACCGACAGGCACACATTTCCTGTTTCTGCAGACTCTGTCTTTCATTGTATTTATAGTCTAAAAACCCTCTTTAATTCTACTAAAAACAATCTAAATCTCTTGATCTAAAAACGATACACCTTTATTTCACACACACTTCTAAATTGAGCTCTTTCAGACATCAGGAATCATCACACACACTGCCTATTCTCTCAAACTTCCACTTGTTCACTCACTCCACTATGAACCTTTGTACTAATTCTTTATTATTTTTGTACAGATCACACCCAATCACTCAAAACCTACTACTCAAAGTCAAAATCACTCAAAATATGCTTCCATACGAGTATTTCAGACATGCTTTTCAAAATATATAGAGGTCACTCACTGTACATCCACAGAATTCAAACTCTATTTATACAATTGTAGTGAGCAAAACCAGCATCTCCATGCGCGTCACCGCTCCTCATTAGCTTGGTAGTGTCCACATATTTATTTAATTCAGCTTCTCAATCTTGTAGCTGTTGTATACAGGGTTGGGTCTTCATCTTAAAGTCTCATCTAAGATGACAGGTTTACAAGCAGGTCAAGTGTCTCTATGCACCTGATTAGTGTAGTTATTTCCTTATTTTCTTCATCTCATATATCATTGTACTGAGTTCGAGCAAACCTTAAGCTTGATTTAGACTACTTTCAACAATCTTCCACCTCACATCATAACTGACAGAGGTGCCTCTTCTTATTAATAGTATGTCATTATTAATGTTATCATTGTATTGTTTTTCCTTTTTTATAACAGCAATAGTATATCACAATACACTACTTTACTACTAATATACAATAGTATATTATTTTATATTTTATTATGTATCCATCACGGGTCTGTGTGAATCTGCAGCTTCACACCTTCCCAAGCTGGAGACATTTTCCTTGGCTGAACAATGACACAGCCGTAATATACCTCACGCATCTCTCTTTTTATTTGATATATTTTCGTGTGAATTATCTGGTTTCATGCATTCTGTTCATTCTAGGCACGGTCGTCATGCCAACTATGTTTCATTGTTAATACCAGTTTACAGGTTGTTAACCTTCCTATTATCTCCTATTATCATGCTTATCACAGATAAGCTCTGCTTTAATTTAAGTTAACCTTAATTTAACCTTTTGTCTATTCCACTTCATTCCACTTTCCATGCTTTAAAATACAACTCTTGTGTATGCTTTGTTTTCTTTTTAGCTTCCTTTTCAGTATTTATTTCTCCTTGGAGGGATTCTTATAATTTAGTCAATGCGGAGGGGCTACATTTTCCCTCCCATGTGGGGGGTTTATTTTGTTTAGGATTTCTCCATCTATATGCACTAATTTGTCCAGCACCTGGACATTTTTCTCTAACCACTGCTCGTCAGCAGTGAGTTACCCATTTTAATCCTTTTAATTTTAACACTTTACAACTACACAACTGCGGCACCTTCTCTGGCATGAGAATCGAGAGAGGTAGTTGACACGGCCTTCTACTTTCAAGCTATTCTTGAAAGCAGTGTCACCTTTACGTGATGAAACACGACCTGTTTCTCTCTTTTCACCAGTACTTGGGTGGCCAACAGCAAACAAAATAGTGGAACAGTTCAGCCTCCTTATTGTGCTGTAAAATCAACTTATTCCACCAACAAAAATAAAACAACAACAATACCTTTTCAACGCGTACTACGTTTTACGGACGAGGTTTATCTAAAAATGCTTCCAGCCCCTTTTTCAGGCGAGCGTTTACTTTTAGGAATGCTACCAGCCCCTCTGGGCGAGCCTAAACGTTTTACGCGAGGTGTCAGAGTGTTAATATTCACCTGGTTGCTGATTCACTGCCGGTCTCTCAGGTCTACCTCATCGACCCCCACCGCCATGGACCACTTATAAGAACGCCGGCCAGAACCCGAATTCACGTCTCTGGACTTTATCCTGTACCTGGACAGGAGCTGTCGACAGACTTCAGCGCGGGCTTCTCACGACGGCAGGACTCGATGAGGCTTTCCTGTGGGGTCACACAAAAGTGCTGTGTCCCATCCGGCTCGAAGGACCAAGAAATGTCAGGAGTTTTCCTGTATTGCAACTCAGGTCGGAATAAAAACGCACAGACAGGTTTACGTGTACACGGGTGAGACTCAGGGAGACTCGCCCCGTGCAATAGTTGTCAGCCTTTTTATTCATAGCATTCTCAGAGACTTACAGGAAGAGATAAAATAGAACTGTGCAGGCTTCCTGTTGAGTCTGCACTTCCCCATTTAAGTGTAACTTCCCCATTTAAGCTTAATACTGAAAGAGCAAACATATTTAGATAAAGAAACGTACTTTTAAGCATAACATAATAAAAATCCCAAAATCCTGAAATCTCTTGACAGAAAGAATAAGAATAGTGGGGGTGTGGCTTTGTTTGTGGACAAAAATTTAAAATACAGGGTGGTGGAAAAAATGACGGTGGTGGTGGACAACATATTAGAGTGTGTAACAATAGAAATTAGTGTGGAAAAAAGAAAAATGTCATTGTAAGTTGTACATATAGAACACCAGGTTCTAATACTGAAATATTTAAGGAGTGGGTAGATAAAACATTTATTAGGACAAATCAAAAAGTTATGTTCATTTGTGGGGATTTCAACATAGACCTATTAAATCCAAACAAACATAGTATGACAGATGAGTTTATTAATTCAGTGTATAGCATGGGACTCTGTCCAGTGATCACTAAACCCAGCAGGATTACAGCATAGTCTGCAACCTTAATAGACAATATATTTACTAACGAAATAGAAAACAGATCTATAAGTGGTCTCCTAATTAATGACATCAGTGATCATCTACCTGTTTTTGTAGTGTATGACAGCAATTACAGGAAGGTCAAACAGGAAAATACAACAAAATACAAACGAGTGAGAACAGAGGAGTCCATAAATGCATTTAAAAGTGATTTAGTTAAGCAAGAATGGGAGATGCTGTATAAGGAAAAAAATATTGATAACGCTTATCAGGCTTTTTTAGGAAAATTTAAACTGTTATATGATAGTCGTTGTCCAGTAAAGAAATATAGCACAAAACAAAAATATGCAGCATGCCCATGGATCACAAAAGGATTACAAAATGCATGTAAAAAGAAAAATACCTTATATAGAGAATTTATAAAGAACAGAAGTACAGAAGCTAAAAATAAATGCAAGAAATATAAAAATAAATTAACTTGTATTTTGAGGTCATGTAAAAAGGAATATTATGAGAAATTATTAAATATGAATAAAAATAACATTAAAGGGATTTGGAAAACATTAAATGCCATCATTAAAAATGGTTCTAGGCAGTTAAATTATCCTTCATATTTCACTAATAATGATAGAAATATTAGTAACATGAGTGATGTGGTTAATGAGTTCAATAAATTCTTTGTAAGTGTTGGGCCAGACTTGGCTGATACAATTCCTTATATAACAAATTCTGCAGAAAAAGAAACTAAACTCATTGACCGTAATCCTCATTCAATGTTTTTAACGGTGGTAGAAGAAAAGGAAATAATTGATATTGTTGGGAAATCACAAACAAAAAATTCTACAGACTTTGATGACATTGATATGGAAATTGTTAAGAAAGTGATCGATGGCATCACTAAACCCTTAACATACATTTGCAATTTGTCTCTACAAACTGCTGCATTCCCAACACAAATGAAAACAGCTAAAGTAATACCACTGTTTAAAAATGGAGATAGACACCAATTCACAAATTACAGGTCTGTTTCTCTACTTTCACAATTTTCAAAAATACTGGAAAAAAATTTCATTAATAGACTTGACAAATTTATAGATAAACATAAAATAATAATGGACAGTCAGTATGGTTTCAGACCAAATAGATCAACATCTATGGCATTAATGGAACTAATTGAATTCAATTCAATTCAATTCAATTTTATTCAAATCACAACAAAAGTCACCTCAAGGCGCTTTATATTGTACAGTAGATCACACAATAATAAATACAGAGAAAAACCCAACAATCATATGACCCCCTATGAGCAAGCACTCTGGCGACAGTGGGAAGGAAAAACTCCCTTTTAACAGGAAGAAACCTCCGGCAGAACCAGGCTCAGGGAGGGGCGGGGCCATCTGCTGCGACCGGTTGGGGTGAGAAAAGGAAGACAGGATAAAGACATGCTGTGGAAGAGAGACAGAGATTAATAACAGATATGATTCGATGCAGAGAGGTCTATTAACACATAGTGAGTGAGAAAGGTGACTGGAAAGGAAAAACTCAATGCATCATGGGAATCCCCGGCAGCCTACGTCTATTGCAGCATAACTAAGGGAGGATTCAGGGTCACCTGGTCCAGCCCTGACTATATGCTTTAGCAAAAAGGAAAGTTTGAAGCCTAATCTTGAAAGTAGAGATAGTGTCTGTCTCCTGAATCCAAACTGGAAGCTGGTTCCACAGAAGAGGGGCCTGAAAACTGAAGGCTCTGCCTCCCATTCTACTTTTAAATACTCTAGGAACAACAAGTAGGCCTGCAGTGTGAGAGCGAAGTGCTCTAATAGGGTGATATGGTACTACAAGGTCATTAAGATAAGATGAGGCCTGATTATTTAAGACCTTGTATGTGAGGAGCAGGATTTTGAGTTCTGGATTTAACAGGAAGCCAATGAAGGGAAGCCAAAACAGGAGAAATCTGCTCTCTCTTTCTAGTCCCTGTCAGGACTCTTGCTGCAGCATTTTGGATCAGCTGAAGGCTTTTCAGGGAGTTTTTAGGACATCCTGATAATAAAGAATTACAGTAGTCCAGCCTGGAAGTAATAAATGCATGAACTAGTTTTTCAGCATCACTCTGAGACAGGATATTTCTAACTTTAGAGATGTTGCACAAATGGAAGAAAGCAGTCTTACATATTTGTTTAATATGTGCATTGAAGGACATGTCCTGGTCAAAAATGACTCCAAGGTTCCTCACAGCATTACTGGAGGCCAAGGTAATGCCATCCAGAGTAAGAATCTGCTTAGATACCATATTTCTAAGATTTTCAGGGCCGAGTACAATAACCTCAGTTTGATCTGAATTAAGAAGCAGAAAGTTAGCGGCCATCCAGGTCTTTATGTCTTTAAGACATTCCTGCAGTTCAACTAATTGGTGTGTGATACCTGGCTTCATGGACAGATAGAGCTGCGTGTCATCTGCATAGCAGTGAAAATTTATGCTATGTCTTCTAATGATGCTGCCTAAGGGAAGCATGTATAATGTAAACAGAATTGGTCCTAGCACTGAATCCTGTGGAACACCATAATTGACCTTAGTGTGTGAAGAGGACTCTCCATTTACATGAACAAATTGGAGTCTATTAGATAGATATGATACAAACCACTGCAGTGCAGTACCTGTAATACCTACAGCATGTTCTAATCGCTCTAATAGGATATTATGGTCAACAGTATCGAACGCTGCACTGAGGTCTAGCAGGACAAGCACAGAGATGAGTCCACTGTCAGAGGCCATAAGAAGATCATTTGTAACCTTCACTAAAGCTGTTTCTGTGCTGTGATGAGCTCTGAAACCTGACTGAAACTCTTCAAATAAGCCATTCCTCTGCAGATGATCTGTTAGCTGTTTGACAACTACTCTTTCAAGGATTTTTGATATGAAAGGAAGGTTGGAGATTGGCCTATAATTAGCTAAGACAGCTGGGTCTAGAGATGCTTTTTGAGTAAAGGTTTAACTACAGCCACCTTGAAGGCCTGTGGTACATAGCTGATTATTAGAGATAGGTTGATCATATTTAAGATTGAAGCATTAATTAATGGCAGGACTTCTTTGAGCAGTTTAGTAGGAATGGGGTCTAAAAGACACGTTGATGGTTTGGAGGAAGTAATTATTGAAGTTAACTCAGAAAGATCAATTGGAGAAAAAGAGTCTAACTTAACATCAATGGTACTAAAAGTAGCTGTAGATAATATTACATCTGTGGGATGATTATTGGTAATTTTTTCTCTAATGATAAAAATTTTATTTGTGAAGAAGTTCATGAAGTCATTACTAGTTAACGTTAAAGGGATGGTTGGCTCAGTAGAGCTCTGACTGTTTGTCAGCCTGGCTACAGTGCTGAAGAGAAACCTGGGGTTGTTCTTATTTTCTTCAATCAGTGACGAATAGTAAGATGTTCTGGCTTTGCGGAGGGCTTTCTTATAAAGCAGCAAACTATTTCTCCAGGCTAAATGATGATCCTCTAAATTTGTGACACGCCATTTCCTCTCCAGCTTACGAGTTATCTGCTTTAGGCTACGTGTTTGAGAATTATACCACGGAGTCAGGTACTTCTGATTTGAGGCCTTAGTTTTCACAGGAGCTACAGTATCCAGAGTCGTACGTAGTGAGGAGGTAAAATTATTAACAAGATAATCGACCTCTGTTGGAGTAGCGTTCAGATAGCTGCTCTGCTCTATGTTGGTACAGGGCATTGAAGATGATAACAGTGGGTGGATTATATTCTTAAACTTAGTTACAGCACTTTCAGAAAGACATCTACTGTGATAAAGTCTACTCTCCACTGCTGTGTAATCAATTATTGTAAATGTAAATGTTATCAGGAAATGATCAGACAGCAGAGGGTTTTCAGGAAACACTGTTAAATATTCAGTTTCTATGCCATATGTTAAAACAAGATCTAGAGTGTGATTAAAGTGGTGGGTGGGTTCTTTTACATTTTGAGAGAAGCCAATTGAGTCTAATAACAGATTAAATGCCATGTTGAGGCTGTCATTTTTAGCATCTACATGGATGTTAAAATCACCCACAATAATTATTTTATCTGAGCTGAGCACTAAATCAGATAAAAAGTCTGAGAAATCAGAGAGAAACTCTGTGTAAGGCCCAGGTTTGAATTGAATTGAAGAAGGGGTTCGCCCATCCCTTAGGACCGACTGACCCATGTTCAACTGCTGTTCACATGGAACCCTTCTCCACTTCGGCCTTCAAAGTTCTCGTTTGAATTGAAAATATCACCAACAATATAGATCAAAGACAATGCACAGTTGGTGTTTTCATTGACCTAAAAAAAGCCTTTGACACAATCAATCATGAAATATTACTTGATAAACTGGAGTACTATGGCATTAGAGGAGTGGTGCTAGAGTGGGTAAGGAGTTACTTGAGAGACAGGCAACAATTTGTGAAGCTTGGTGAATATCAATCAGAGTGCCTGGACATTGTTTGTGGAGTTCCACAGGGGTCAGTATTGGGACCAAAGCTGTTTATCCTGTACATCAATGATATATGTAAAACATCTGATATATTACAGTTTATTTTATTTGCAGATGATACAAATATTTTTTGTGCTGGAGAGAATTCACAGCAGCTTTTGGAAATTGTCACACAAGAAATGATTAAACTGAAAACATGGTTTGACAGAAACAAGTTATCACTAAATTTGAAAAAAACTACATTTATGTTATTTGGAAATTGTAAAAAAGATGCTGGAGCAAAATTGTTAATAAATAATGTTGAAGTAGAGCAAGTTTCTCATACAAAATTTCTGGGTGTGATAATAGACAACAAAATGTGCTGGAAACCTCACATAAAGCATATACAAGCTAAACTGTCAAGAAGCATCTCTGTACTGAGTAAAGCTAAACATTTTTTGCCTTCCAAATCACTCCGGGTACTTTACTGTTCACTTATATCGCCATATTTGAAATACTGTGTGGAAATCTGGGGAAATACATACAAAACTTCACTTCAACCATTATGTAAAATTCAGAAAAAAGCAATCAGGATGATTACTAAAGCAGGATTTAGAGACCACACTAACATCATGTTCTTGAAATTAAAAATTCTGAAGTTTATGGATCTTATAAAATATAAAACCGCAAAAATTATGTACAAAGCCAGATACAATATGTTACCAGGAAATGTACAGAGGATGTTTTTTGACAGAGAAGGGGACTATGAATTGAGTGGAAAATTAAATCTGAAGACTCTTAAAGCATGGACAAACGTTAAAACCTTTTGTCTTACTATTTGTGGGGTAAAACTGTGGACCTACAGCAATGTTCAGGCATTAGTCAGTTCATAAAGATGTTTCGAAAACTACTTTTGGAAGAATATGAAACTGATAAAGTTGATCACCCATTGTATATATAACTATGCTAAATTGTATCTAAATTATATCTATCACTGTAGCTGTGTTTATACATGTCCTCCTTGTTTATTGTGTGGGGTAAGTGATGATGGGAATTAGGGGTAACAATGAATGGTGGGATTCAATAGAATGTTGAGCATGAGGTAGGGACTAATAAGTATGTTATACTTCTTCCTACTCCATTTCAGACTTAATAATTGTCATTTCATGTCATTTAGACTCTGTTTTATTTTATTTATTTTCTTTTTTTGTTTTATCTGAGCACATACGTATGTGTATTTACATATATATTCGTATTTGTAAATGCAAGTATGTGTACTTGTGTATATATTGTTTTTTTTTCTGTATATGTCTGAAATAAAGATACAATAATAGGTTAGTAGAGTCCATGTGAGTAAATTGGTGGCACACCTGTGGACGCATATAAGGCAAAACACAGAGCCTGTTTCTTTGACATGGGAAAATCAAGAGATGCCAACCAAAACACCAGGAAAAGAACTGTGGAGCTCCATAAGTGTGGCTCAGTTTTGAATACAATTTGGTGCCATTTGCAATTAAGAAATACAGACAATTTCTCTCTTTACTCTTAAATGTAACAAATATCTTTTTTATATTTATCAATCTAAAAAAATAAACATTTAGTCTGGTTTGATGTTACAATTAAAAAAGTGTTTTTATCTGAAGAGTGTGTAAATATCTGGTTTCCACTGTATATTTGATGATGTTGGTGTTTGGCTTGATTGTCAGCACAAAGAGAGAGAGAGAGGAGCAGAGAGGGAGAGAGGGAGAGAGAGGAACAGAGAGAGAGAGAGGGAGAGAGAGGGAGAGAGAGGAACAGAGAGGGAGAGAGGGAGAGAGAGGAACAGAGAGGGAGAGAGAGGAACAGAGAGGGAGAGAGGGAGAGAGAGGAACAGAGAGGGAGAGAGAGGAACAGAGGGAGAGAGAGAGGAGCAGAGAGGGAGAGAGAGGAACAGAGAGGGAGAGAGAGGAACAGACACAGAGAGAGAGGAACAGAGAGGGAGAGAGAGGGAGAGAGAGGAACAGAGAGAGAGAGAGAGGAACAGAGAGGGAGAGAGAGGAACAGACACAGAGAGAGAGGAACAGAGAGGGAGAGAGAGGGAGAGAGAGGAACAGAGAGAGAGAGAGAGGAACAGAGAGAGAGAGAGAGGAACAGAGAGAGAGAGAGAGGAACAGAGAGAGAGAGAGAGGAACAGAGAGGGAGAGAGAGGAACAGAGAGAGAGAGAGAGGAACAGACACAGAGAGAGAGGAACAGAGAGGGAGAGAGAGGAACAGACACAGAGAGAGAGGAACAGAGAGGGAGAGAGAGGAACAGACACAGAGAGAGAGGAACAGAGAGGGAGAGAGAGAGGAACAGAGAGGGAGAGAGAGGAACAGAGGGAGAGAGAGAGGAGCAGAGAGGGAGAGAGAGGAACAGAGAGGGAGAGAGAGGAGCAGAGAGGGAGAGAGAGGAACAGAGGGAGAGAGAGAGGAGCAGAGAGGGAGAGAGGGAGAGAGAGGAACAGACAGAGAGAGAGAGGAACAGAGAGGGAGAGAGAGGAGCAGAGAGGGAGAGAGAGGAGCAGAGAGAGGAGCAGAGAGGGAGAGAGAGGAACAGAGAGGGAGAGAGAGGAGCAGAGAGGGTGAGAGAGGAGGAGAGAGGGAGAGAGAGGAACAGATAGGGAGAGAGAGGAGCAGAGAGCGAGAGAGAGGAGCAGAGAGGGAGAGAGAGGAACAGAGGGAGAGAGAGGAGCAGAGGGAGAGAGAGGAGCAGAGAGCGAGAGAGAGGAGCAGAGAGGGAGAGAGAGGAGCAGAGAGTGAGAGAGAGGAGCAGAGAGGGAGAGAGAGGAGCAGAGAGTGAGAGAGAGGAGCAGAGAGGGAGAGAGAGGAGCAGTGAAAGTGTCATTACACTGGCTCACTGAAATCGGCAAGCTGAGCTGTGTTGGGTCTGTGTTTCCACAAGCCCCGCCGGTTTTAGAGACTTATTCCCGTGAAAGAGAAACAAGACAACAGCGATTACTTGCAAGGGAGGCCTCGTCGGTGTCTACCATGAAAATGACCCCAAATCCGGCCTCCTCCCACTGCCTTTTATTGAGAAACAGTTCACACAAAACACATCACAGCAAAGCAACGCCCACATGGTTCTAAGACAAGGCATTGTATGTATATGTGTGAACTTCTGTATGCATGTAAGAATGTGTGTGTGTGTGTGTGTGTGTGTGTGTGTGTGTGTGTGTGTGTGTGTGTGTGTGTTTTTGACCTCCTGCTGACCAAAGGGTCATAAAAGCAACATCACAAGAAACAGATCTTCCAGATAGGATGTATCTGCAATAAAACACTACATCCCCCCCAGAACCTCCAGAGGCTGGGAGGGTGATGAAAGAACCCTTTCATCACAGAGTTAAAACAATGTAGAGATGGTAAGCATAAAAATGACAACATTTAACAATTCACTCCAACAAGCTGGTAAGTTTCCTTTCCCTGATGTCCCTTCTTTGGCTTTGACCCTGCATCTTCAGTTAACCCCGACTCTTCTTGCTTGCTTGTTTCTTGATCTCTGCTTTCAGTTTCAGGAGAGTCATCACAGAGGAGCTGCTCGCTATCTGTTTCTGAGTCGCTGTGGTCACTTTCCTCACAAGTAGCCGTTAGCATAAAGGTATCGGTCCCGTCCTCAAGCAAAAGTTGTCCTTGTGGTTCCTCCTGGCCCAGACTGGGGTTCCTCTCTGGATTACTGAACTGCTGCTCTTGGAGAACCTCCTTCATGTTCTGGTGATGTGGGAGTTCTGAAATGACAAAAGTGATACAAGAAAAGGGTAAGTATACTCACTCGAATGATAACGAATTACAGTAGTGCAGCCAAGTAGCACATGCATGAGCTAGTAATTCAGCGTCACTCTGAGACAGGATATTTCTGTTTAGGCACCGTGTCTCGGGTGTTTCACCCTCTGGTCAGTCGGTGGAAGTTGTTAGTAGCCATTTTGATGCATGTACAATCATCCAGGTAAGGAAATCCCCAAAACGTTGATTCTGTTCATCTGGACGTTTTCAGTGGAGACACATTTCGTCATCATCCAGGTGACAGTCTCAGCTGACTGCAGGTTTCCCCAACCTTATAAACAGGACATAATGACGGAAACTAGCACCATGACTAACAACGGCTGTGAGGTCAGTTTCATGATATTCAAATTGTCATGACCACTGATTATTGATCAACAACCATTGAGCAGTGGTTGCACAGCATTCTGAAGCATGAACAGGATGTTAAATCCAGCCTGGAATTCACGGCTGGTGTTGTTGGTGAGCTGCAAACCGAAGAGTATTAAAAGAAAACTGAAAGAGTTTGAATCAGCGGTCAGCAGCATACACGAGGAAACCAAAGAGTTACAACAAAGATGGATAATTTAGAAAATCGATCGAGGAGGAATAACATCGTGGTGGATGGATTAATAGATGAAAAAGCAGAAACTTGGGAAGCATCGGAGGATAAAGTCCGAAACTTGCTGAAGAACTAGCAGGTCACAGAGTCGATCCACACAAGGAGAATGGACGAGCCAGGGAGATGGTGGTCAGATTACAAAGATCTTGTCACGGCTGCCGAGGCGAGCCGTGTGGTGTTGGAGGGGGAAAGGACCCAAAATGCAGGCAGTAGATGATAATGCTAGTGATGTTTATTTACAAAGTGGTGTAGTGGCAAAACAGGCAATGAGGGAGGACAAATAACTAAAGAAACCTAAACTGGGAAAACTAAATAACAAACCTGAGATGATACCAAACGGGGTGAGAGGCAGAGAGACGCAGATGAGGAACAGGACACTGTGGAACACAGATGAATCGGCAACAAGCAGGAGAACACACAGGGCTTAAATACACACAGCAGTAATCAGGGGATGAGAGACAGGAGGGCAACACACTGGGAGAAATCAGAGCCGACGGGACAGGGGAAACGTAAAGTGAACACACTCACATGAGACGGGGACCTTCAGAATAAAACAGGAAACTCAGACACAGAGAACCAGACAAGACACTGAACTAAACAGACAGATTCACAAGCAGACAGTGTGACACCATGGACAGAACACAGAAGTGGGACCAGGGCAGGCACAGAACAGAAACCTAACAAATGGCAAATCAGAACAGAAAACATACTCAGAATACACAAAAGCATAAAGAAACACAAAACACTGAGTCGGCAGACTCAGGACCATGACAGATTTAAAGATAGACAATTAATGCTCTCGTCTGCCAGAAAGCTGAAAGGTACCAGTTTTTACATCAATGAAGATTTTTCAGAGTCCATCAGGAAGAAGAAAAAAAGAACTGTCACCACAGCTGAGAGCGGCCAGAGAGGTAATACTGCTGTCCTGAAATATTATCAATTAATTGTTAAACCGAGGTCCCAGAATGCTGGATTTAACACTTGGACTCTATTCCCAGTGTCCAGAAAACATTTTTCAGTAGCTCATGTTAATAGCAGTAGCTTTAAATATAAGGTTCAGGAAATTCGGTCATTGCTGCCAACAAACTGTATAAGTGTGCTGGCCATTTCTGAGGCACATTTAGACGCTGCCTTTGAGAATAATGAATTGGAAATGAATGGTTACAAGTTGCATAGGAAAGAGAAACAGATTTGGAGGGGGCTATGCCCCTTCCAAAAGCATTTAGTCAGCCTCCAAGTGTACAAATTCTCCCACTTAAAAAGATGAGAGAGGCCTGTAATTTTCATCATTGGTATCCCTCAGCTATGAGAGACAAAATGAGAAAAAAAAATACAGAAAATCACATTGTCACAGAATTTATTTACAAATTATGGTGGAAAATAAGTATTTGGTCACCCACAAACAAGCAAGATTCCTGGCTCTCACAGACCTGTAGCTTCTTCTGTAACAGGCTCGTCTGTCCTCCACTCTTACCTGTATTAATGGCTCTTGTTTGAACGCCATATCTACAGTAAAGCATGGGGGTGGAAACATCAAGCTTTGGGGCTTTTTTTCAGCAAAGGGACCAGGACGGTTGATCCGTGTAAAGGAAAGAATGAATGGGGGCCCTGTTTCATGAGATTTTTGAATGAAAACCTCCATCAGTGAGGGCATTGAAGATCAAATGTGGCTGGGTCTTTCAGCATGACAATGATCCCAAACACCACCCGGGTGGAGTGGCTTGGTAAGAAGCATTTCAAGGTCCTGGAGTGGCCGACCCAGTCCCCAGATCTCAACCCTATAGAAAATCTTTGGAGGGAGCTGAAAGTCTGTGCTGCCGAGTGACAGAGCCAAAACATCTCTGCTCTAGAGGAGCTCTGCATGTCACGATCCTGGGTCTCCTGACCCAGCGTTTTCAGTTCTTTGTGATTTTTGTATTATGTCAAGTTCATTTGGGATTTATTCTATGTTTCCTAGGTTTTGATCCCTTCCCCCTCATGTTTCTCTGTGCCCCCTTTGTTCTGTGCTTAGTCTTCTCTGCCCGTGTGTTCCCTCTGTGTAATGTCCATGTTTCTTGGTCTGTGTCTTTGCATGGGTGAGTTTCCTGTTTTACTTTGAAGGTCTGTGTCCTAGGTGAATGTACTGAGTTTTGCTTCCCTTTGGTCTCGTCATGTCTGATTTCCCCCAGCTGTGCTCTCCTCCTGTGTCTCACGCCCCTCATTATTCCCCAGTGTATTTAAGCCCCATGTTTCTCTGTGTCAGTGTTGCGTCCTCCCTCATAGCTGTGTGATTAGCCCTGTGTTTTCATGTATGATTTATTATTAGTTTTCCCAGTTTAATTTTATTCTTAGTTTCCCTTCCCCCCTGCAATAAAGCAGTGTTTTTGAGTTCCCGTTTGTCTCGGTGAGTTTTGCGTTTGGGTCCTTCTCTTGCACACAGCCGTTTTGTGACACTGCATGGAGGAATGGGCCAAAATACCAGCAACAGTGTGAGAAAACCTTGTGAAGACTTACAGAAAACGTTTGACCTCTGTCATTGCCAGCAAAGGCAAACTATATAACAAACTATTGAGATTAACTTTTTTTTATTGACCAAATACTTTTCCACCATAATTTGCTCATAAATTCTTAAAAATCAGACTGATTTTCTGGATTTGTGTCTCATCTTGTCTCTCATAGCTGAGGTATACCTATGATGAAAACTACAGGCCTCCCTCATCTTTTTAAGTGGGAGAACTTGCACAATTGGTGGCTGACTAAATTCCTTTTTGCCACACTGTATTAATGACAATATGGCAAGCAAACTGTGTATCGACTTAATGTTTGATGATCTGGAAATTATGTGTTTTCAGTTACACTCGCTCTATGGCAGGCCTGTATTAGTGGGTTGCTGCTACAGACCCCCAAGTAGCAATATGTTGTATATACAACGAATCAGTGAAATGTTGGAAAGAGTAACTGAGGAAACAAGGACATATTTTTATTAGGAGACTTTAATATTAATTGGTCACTGGTATTTACAGCACGAAGAAACGGTAAAAACTGTGCTTTCTAAGGAAGAAAAAAAGAAAAAACACCCCTTTCCTCTTGGTGTTAAAAGTATACCATGTCGACCAATTCAAAAATTATATGGCAACATGGCATTTGGTTGTTTAGGAAGAGGGGGAAGTTTTAGAAGTGACAGCGGCGAGAGAGACAGCGAGCAAAAGAAAGAGGGAGAGTGAGTTTTAAGATGTGAGAGATTTGTGACATTTAGCGTGTTTGGAGTCTATAGTTAGCGTTTAGTGTAGACGTTGTTTTGCTTTGTGTGTCAGTTCTACTGATAAATGTCACAGTTGGTGCAAAAAAGCCACCAAAGGCAGACTGTGGTGTAAACGCTGTCTCCACATGGAAAACAGGAGTGACACACCTCCTGCTGTCAGACCTGCAGATTTATCCCTGTGGCGTTCTCCTCTGTCTTAGAGTGGACAGAAACTATTTTTTTGGACTTGCATAAATAATTTGAGTGGCATCTTATTGATGCAGAACACCTGATTGTTCTGTAAATAGTCTTAAATTGTCATATTTCTCCTGTTTTGGCTTCCCTTCATTGGCTCCCTGTTAAATTCAGAATTCAAATCCTGCTCCTCACATACAAGGTCAATTCAATTCAATTTTATTTATATAGCGCCAAATCACAACAACAGTCGCCTCAAGGTATAAATAATCATTCTGTACAATACGATAATTCTACAACTGTTTATAACTTGTATAGTTCATATTTTTGCATAGTTTGGATATTTATATCCTGTTCATAGCTTGTACACCACTACAGCCTGTACATACTTATAACATATTCATAACATACCTCCATACCGTGTACATTATAACATACCCATAATAGACCCATATTTTATACCTTCATACCTATAACAGACCCATTTCTGTAATATATTTACATATCTATATTATTGCTAATATATATTTTGTAATATATCTATATCACGGCTAAAGCACTTCTGGATGGATGCAAACTGCATTTCGTTGCCCTGTACCTGTGACATGTGCAATGACAATAAAGTTGAATTCTATTCTATTCTATTCTATTCTATTTATATTGTACAGTAGGTACAGAGAAAAACCCAACAATCATATGACCCCCTATGAGCAAGCACTTTGGCGACAGTGGGAAGGAAAAACTCCCTTTTAACAGGAAGAAACCTCCGGCAGAACCAGGCTCAGGGAGGGGCGGGGCCATCTGCTGCGACCGGTTGGGGTGAAAGAAGGAAGACAGGATAAAGACATGCTGTGGAAGAGAGACAGAGATTAATAACAGATATGATTCGATGCAGAGAGGTCTATTAGCACATAGTGAGTGAGAAAGGTGACTGGAAAGGAAAAACTCAATGCATCATGGGAATCCCCGGCAGCCTACGTCTATTGCAGCATAACTAAGGGAGGATTCAGGGTCACCTGGTCCAGCCCTAACTATATGCTTTAGCAAAAAGGAAAGTTTGAAGCCTAATCTTGAAAGTAGAGATAGTGTCTGTCTCCTGAATCCAAACTGGAAGCTGGTTCCACAGAAGAGGGGCCTGAAAACTGAAGGCTCTGCCTCCCATTCTACTTTTAAATACTCTAGGAACAACAAGTAAGCCTGCAGTGTGAGAGCGAACCGTGCACATGTATGACTTTAGCTTTTATGACAATCATCACAAAGGGCCCGGGCGCCCACTCTGACGTCACTGATGGAGAAATAAAAAAGACTGATTGTTATGACATTAACACTGAACTCTTTACAGCTCTGCAGAAGAAGAAAGGAAATCAAGGAAAAACCTTTTCAGGCTAGATTACTGAGTTTAGGAGGTGCACCTGAACGCACCATCAAACACACACGTTTCACCGCCAAACAAAAAGTTTTTCAAACGATTCACAGGATTGAGTGATGGATCCAGGTCAGAGAAAAGGCTCAAATCCAGGCTGATTTCAGCGCCTGCTGTTTGAATGGAGCACAGTGCAGTCCTGTCCTCTGTTTGCTCTTTGTTAGCTCACATCTCCAAAAAGTCCTCACAATCATAAATGTCCCGCAGAGCTGTGATTAGGATCCTCCCTCAGAGGGACACTCACCTGTCCTGTGCAGCTTGATTTGGGGTTTCCAGGTGATATCCAGCAGTCTGCGCTGACGGTCGATCTCTTCCTCGTACTGGACGATCGTTTTTTCAAACTCCAAGAATATTTGTTCAGCAGCAGCAGTTAGTCGCTCGTTGATAAACTCTCTCAGATACTGAACTGAAGGCATTGTTACTGCCACAGCTCACACACTCGGCTCACACACTCGGCTCACACACACACTCGGCTCACACACTCAGCTCACACAACACAACACACCCGGGTCAGTAACGGTAATGGCGCCTTTCCTTTATTTACTTCCGCCTGTGTCACGTGGTGAGGTTCCGGCAGAGCACGAGTGTTGCCTTTAGTTCCTCTTTAACGTGTCAGTTTGTTGCAGTAAATGAATAAATGATTGTGAGCAGCAAGGCTGCAGTGAGAAGAGAAAACAGATCCATAATGAATTTAACTCCATGCAGGCTGTGGAATAAAAACAAAGGAAATTATTTTCACTGTTTAGCTTTCAGTGCTGACTTTCAGACAGACGAGCTGTTATCAGGATTCAACAGGACACATCGCATGAGAACAAAAGCAGCTCCTCCTCCTCCTGACTGCAGAAACCTGTCTGACTCCAGCTGTGAACATCAGACCACTCACAGCTAACTCCCAGTGAACATCACTTCCAACATTTCTCCTCTGGAAAGATGGAAAAACTGGCTGTGATTTGGATCTTTGCAGCTCTCGTAGGTACGTATGTTTCTGACAGGAACACCTGAAATTCAAAGACATGTTTACAGCGTTACAGATCCAGTTTGGATTTTCTTTGAGCTCACTGTGTTTTTCCAATGATGGACATGTGACTGTGGAACAGAGCTGTAAATATAACATGTTGTTTCATCAGCAGGTAACAGCTTGGAAGATGATATTACTGCCAGCAGTGCTGAAGTGTTTTCATCAGAGGGCCGTACAGTTACTGTGTCCTGTAACTATTCAGTTCAAGCTGAGAATCTCCAGTGGTATCGACAAGATCCTGGATCAGTGCCTCAGTTCCTTCTCCTCATCACTGATACGAGTGAGCCAAGTGTGGTGAGAGCAACCCCCCCAAACCCTCGACTGACTGCTGCACTGCACAAGGAGAGAAATCGAGTTAATCTGGAGATCTCCTCTGCTGCAGTGACAGACTCTGCTGTGTACTACTGTGCTGTGAGGCCCACAGTGACAGGAAACACCAAAACTCTGTACAAAAACCTTTGGAGCAAAGACAACAGAATACTCCACAACATCCACTAGAGGGAGACACACACTGTTAAACCTCTGATTCTTGTGTCATTGGACTGATGACAAAGACAACAGAGAAACGTGACTATCCAGTTCTGGGACCAGGAGTTGCAGTTTTAACAGTCGTCCACACCAGCTTATTATTTTTGTTTTTGATAATTTTTTTTTATTTTTAAAACATATTTTTTCCAACATTTAAAACAAAAACAAACCCCAAACAAACAAAAACAAACAACCATGCACTTCACAAACACCACAGGTACCAAAAGCTGGAGTTGATTAGAGTTTACAAATCTGGGTCCAGTTTAGTCCAATCTGGCTTCGCAAAGTGTTCCAAGAAGGGGTTCCAGACACTCCCAAGAGAATCTGTTGAGTCTTTGCTGAACTTTTTCATTAGTATTATGGACATCATGTCTGTTACCCACAACTGAAAGGAAGGAGGAGTGGGGGACTTCCACTGCCTCAGGATTAGCCTCCTGGCAGCAATCAAACCTACTTCCAATGGCCGCTGCACTTTAAACGGGAGCAGCTCTGACGTCAGAGAACATCCAAAAATGACAAGTTCAGGTTCAGGCTGTACAGGTGTCATATATGCTTTGGAATACCAGTCAAATATTTTAGACCAAAAGCCTGTTAACGAGGGAGAAGACCAAAAGGCATGGAACAACGTACCTTCTGCCAGTAAATGGTAAATGGCCTGTATTTATATAGCGCTTTACTAGTCCCTAAGGACCCCAAAGCGCTTTACATATCCAGTCATCCACCCATTCACGCACACATTCACACACTGGTGATGGCAATCTACATTGTAGCCACAGCCACCCTGGGGCGCACTGACACCTGCACCTGTCACACATTGGGGAGACAGAAGGATAAATGTTGTGCAGTCTGAGCTTAGAATAGTGTAACAGGTGGAGGATTTTAACTGAATTAACTGGTGTCTAATGTTCAGGGAGCAAGAATGGATTTTAGACAGACACTTACTCCACATAGATTCAGGCACCTTCATCCCCCATTTATTCTCCCAAGCCTGCCTAATCCCAGCTGTATGCACTACAACAGAAGTACCAAATAACTGTACAATTTTTGTGATATGATGTCTGGAATCAGGTTTTGAGTATTTTGTAGATGCCATGTTCTGACGGTAGAGTTGCAAAATCTTTAAACTTGGACTGGATGTAATGCCTGACCTGCAGATATCTATATAAATGTGAATGCAGCAGATTATGTTTCCCTTTTAGTTGACCAAATGAAGAACATTTGTTATCAATATACAAATCCTTAATAAGAATAAGGGTTTCTCTCCAGTCATGAGAAGTCTTATCTTGCCAAGGAGGCATAAAATCATGATTAAAACATATCTGTACAGATGTGTCTGGCAGTTCCAAAAATCTTCTACTCTGATTCAAGATTCTAATGGTTTGTTGTAATTAAAATATTAGCAGCCCAGTAATAATGTCTGAAAATTGGCAGGCCCAGCCCTCCGTCTCTCTTGGATTTCTGCAAATGCACTTTAGAGATTCTGGCCCTCTTGCCATTCCAAATATAGGACGTTGGCAGCTAATTCATGTGGTTCTGTAGGTCAGTCTGTACGGATAGCACCGACTGGAACTTGGCCTCAAAAGCATCAAACCGTTCATCAGGTTTCTCCAGGATTGATTCAGATATTGTCTTACATATTTCCTGGCATATGTTCTACATTTCAATCTTGTCATCTGTGGTGACAACTTTAGGCTCAGCCAAAGCCCTGCTAGCGCAGCTATCATTAGCACCAAGCGAGAGCTCAAACCCACGCGTCTACATCATACACATGTGCACTAGCCTTCCACACCAGCTTGTTAATCTACCAAAGACCCAGACAGAGTTTTCATTCATTTTAAAGCCTGAAAGCTGTTTTATTTGTTATCATCTATCGTCCACCTGGGCCTTACACAGAGTTTCCATTGGTGGAGGGACTCAACCAAACTGGAGCAGGGCCAAGCGGTGGGTTTGGTGACTCACCCCCAGTTGCCACAGACGCCTCCCCAGTAGGGTGTGGTCCACGAGGGCTGTGTGGTCACCGGCCATTGGACCAGCCATTGAGAGTCACAGCACATAAATGTGTTGGAGCTGCAAGCTGTGGTCCTGCCATGGTCACAGCAGCCTACATGAAGAGGTGGGGGGCCTAAGCTCCCCCCTCCTCTCCAGGATGGCTACTCGGCTGTGGCAGTGGGATCACCTCCTGTTCCACTCACTGAGAGCAGTTCATGTTCCAGGGCCACTGAATACGGCATCGAGTTCTGGAGAAACAGAGACACAAAAAGAAAACTGATGATGATAAAATTAAAAGTTTGATTCATTTTAGTATTACTGCATTTATAACTGTTGAATGATTGTGGCTGAGCTGGGTGCTTAGTTAAAGTGTGTGCGCTAGAACATAAAGGATCATTCCCCAGTAAAAGCAGTAAAAGCAGCTTAAAAACAATCCAACAACTAAAACTGGTCCATTCAGAAAAGAGCTGCTGTTAAAAAAGTGCTTCTGCTGGTGTTCTTGTGGTCAGCAAGCAAACTAATGAAGCTCTGCAATGTGAAAGTGTTATTCACAAGCACACAAAAGGTGCTCTCTAAAACCTTAAACACCAAACAGTGTGAACTTTCCATTTAAATGAAGGAAGAAGAACTGTTTTTAAGGATGACTGGGACATAAAGTTTAACAGGACAGCATATACAGCACTTATTTTTCACTGAATAATGAAAGAGGCAGCTTTCTGCAAGAAGTCTACACTGACCTTTCACCCTTCAGTAAAGGCTCAAACTTGTATATAACTATTGAACATTTCTGAGGAGGAAGAGGAAGTGAGAGAAGTGAACATTCAGCTGAAAGAGGAGACAGAGGGCGACATCATCCAGTAGGCGGTGCTCTCCTTCTGCACTGTGTTCAACCATTGTGTCAATAATAAGTGCTGCTGTGAAGAGAACAATTCTCAGACTGAATGTTGAACATCAGCTAGTTTCTCCTGTTGATTGAAACCTTGTTGTACAGATGGAACATTGGCTGTGGATTATTCTTGCTGCTCTTTTCTTTGGTAAGATACAAACATCAACATGTTTCCTCTGCACACGATTCACAACAAGGACAGAAAGAGGAGATTTCATCATTTACACTGTGGAACTTTTCAATAACTTCAATCATGTTTATTGATCCATCTCTTCCTCTGCATGTTCTGTTCTTCCTCAGAGTGTAAAGGAGAAGACAAAGTGATCCAGGAACAAGGAGATGTCACTGCTGCTGAAGGAGACACAGTTACACTTGGATGTAGATTTGAGACCAGTTACACAAATCCTACACTGATCTGGTACAAACAAGAAGTGAACAGTTACCCAAAGTACATGCTGAAATGTTTCTCAGAAACAACAGATAAATCTGAAGAGTTCAACAACGACAGATTTGATGCCAAAGTTGACAAGAAAAAAAAGTCAGTTCCTCTGAAGATCCAGAAGCTTCAGCTGTCTGACTCTGCTGTGTACTACTGTGCTCTGCAGCCCACAGTGACAGGAAACACCAAAACTCTGTACAAAAACCTTTGGAGCAAAGACAACAGAATACTCCACAACATCCACTAGAGGGAGCCACACACTGTTAAACCTCTGATTCTTGTGTCATTGGACTGATGACAAAGACAACAGAGAAATGAAGCAGTAAAGATCAGAGACAGAGACAGAGCTGCTGTGGAAGCACAAAACTATTTGATTGGCTGAGCTATTAAACTGGCCCCGCCCACTGAAGTTGAGCTCATCCAATGACATTATTTGTTGGTCATTGTGCTGCAGTGGAAGAACATTGTTCATGTGCTGTCTGTCTGGCTTTAATAACTCCAAAGACATGTTGCTGCACCTCTTTTTGCTTCTATCTCACATTATAGGTGAGTTTAAGAACAGGGATTAAAGTTTAGTTGAAGCTGCTGCATTAAGCAGATATACAGACTGCATTTCACTACTTTTCTTCTTTCTTTTTCCAGGACTCACAGCTGGAGACTCAATCAGTCCTCAAGAAACTGAAGTCACTGAAACAGAAGGAAAATCTGTCACACTCACATGTAGCTATCAGACAACAGGTTATGCTAACCTTCACTGGTACAGACATCATTCTGACCTTCAAGCTCCTCAGTTTATACTCTGGAAAGAGGGACAAGGAGGCAGTGATGAATATATTCCTGATAATCGATATCAGTCCACAACATCAGATACAACAACTAGTGTGACCATAACAGCCCTAACCCTGGCAGACACAGCTCTCTACTACTGTGCTCTACAAACACAGTGATACAAAGTGTAGAAGAGGCTGTACAAAAACCTGAACACAGATATCTGACTACTCTTCAAAGAGGAGGGAAGTGGTATTCAAAGCACAGCTTCATATCAGATGGATTCTGCTAATTCCTGTTTTATCAGAGTCACTGTGGTTACAGCTGCTAATGAAACACTGTGGGAGGATTCACATGAGCAGCAAATCCACATCAACCACAAACCAACTGTAGGAACGTTCAGACACAAAGAAACAAAAATAATACAAACACAATGGACTACTAATTTTAATATTTAGAACACAAAACCCATAAAAAAGCCTACATAAATGTTACATGCTTTGTTTTAAATTTACAAACTGAGAGCACATAAAGAACATAAACGTTAAAGTCAGAAAAGAAGCTCTACTCTGGACCTTCTTTAAGTCTCTGCCTTCCCATTCATAATTTTGTCTCTAGTAGAGCTACGGCTTCTGACTTGTGTGTGTGTTCATGTGATGCAACAACACACTACTAGATGGAAAAACAAAATTGGCACATTTTACAAGGTTATTACTTCTCGTGTCTGTTTAATTCTCATGTGCTTCAACAACTAATTTCTAAAAGGCAAATTTTCCCACATGTTTTGCAAGGATATGGTTTTTCACTGTTGAAGATAAATGTCCTGAATGGCAGGAAGCCTCGTGCCAGTGATGTGCTCTGCTGCCTTCACCACCCTCTGGAGTGATTTACGGCTGCTTGCAGAGCAGCTTCGTACCAAACTGTACTGCAGCTCGTCAGCAAGCTCTCGATCGCACACCTGTAGAAATTTGAGGTGATGTTCGCGTTCATGCCAAACTTCCTCAGCCTCCTCAGGAAGTAGAGTCACTGGGGAGCTTTCCTGAAAACAACTAGAGCTTAAATACATGAAACCTTACAACATGATGACATGAGACCTAAACATGGAAATTGCCGACTACAAACAAATGACACTAACACAATATACATACAGAAGGTAACGAGGGAATGTGCAACAGGAGGCAAACACAGCTGAACCTAATCTGACATAACAAGACAGGCAGGAAGCAAAATTGAATACACAGGACACGGGACTATCAAAATAAAACAGGAAGCAAGACACATACAGAGAGGCGGACAAAGACCGCCTCTCTGTACACAAGCTTAACACTGACACCGGGAGAGAAACAAACATGGGGACATGAGTGATTGGGGAAACAGAGAGGGAACATGGAACACCAGGACAAGGGTAAAAGAACGCGAGATGTGGAACAGCAAAAGCAAAGTGACGGAAAACTAAAGACAAGAAACTTTAAATTTAACATAAGCAGAAAACCAGAAAAGTACAAATGACACTGAATCAAAGAAATTTAGAAAACCCCCAAAACACAGCAACACTGGGTCACAGATCCAACACAATCTCTTTATTGTAGATATTGTTTTGTTTTTTTGAATAAGCTTTATTGACAAAGCACAAAACACAGATACAAATTAACAAAACACAGTGTCAGAGGGTTTTGTAAAAAATGAATAACTATTTCCATGACTTTGTTATTTAATAGAAATTTTGACGGTAAGGTCCAATTATTGTAGATATTGTCATTTCTGAGCTCCACTAGAGGGCGACATCATCCAGTAGGCCAGCGGTTCCCAAACTTTTTTTGCGAGGCCCCCCCTTTGTTTTACAAGAAAAATGTCTTGTAAAAATTTTTGAAAGCGCAGCTGTTTCGTCAACACGTAAACGGCGTTTCGAATCACCGAAAACGGAGATTTTTTAAACTCCTTTTTTTGTGTTTACGTGTGGACGAGGAATACAGAGTTCGTCACACAACGTCAAAGGTATGTGCCTTTTTTCACGTCAGGCTGTGCGCCACGTTATTGTTTACATGAGACGAATTGCAGAATGGCAGATAGAGACAAAATACTGTTAATCTGACTATCTCCAGGTTTTACACCCAGTTACTGTCCCTCCATCTAGAAAAGCAGAGGCGTCACGGTGTGATTATTTTACATGTAGTTTTTTCCTGTGTAATAATATTTAACATTGCTGTCAATACATTTTTCAAAAAATGCCTCTCTGTGCAAAATGGATTTAAAAACATAAACAGCTGTGGGATACTGTTTGTCCGTGATTTGAACCGGGGGAACAAATCGTGGCAGGATCAGCCTGATATTATTTGTATCCAGCTGTAACTTTACTGCATAAAGAGCTAACATGTCCAAAATGTCAGGAGTAGTTAGTCATTACAAGAAGTGTTTGTGAACTAAAAATCAAGAATGTGGGATCCTGTTTGTCCGTGATTTGGAGACCCCAGCGCTGCTCCCGATGCAGGGAAAACTATTTGCAGGGGAGACCTACCTCAGCACTTGTGCAGGTGAAGCCAAAGGGAAGATATGCTTCACCATATTTTCTAGTCTTTGGCTTAGAATGAAGTTGGTTTGGAAACATATTCAGCGAAGCTTCATCTCCTGCTTTGCGTTTGTGTAGGCGCCCTGTGCCAACAGTGTCCAAGCGTTTTTTTTGTTTTTTCCCCCTTTTCATACGGCGCCCCCCCTGCAATGGCTCCACACTTTGGGAAGCTCTGCAGTAGGCGGTGCTCTCCTTCTGCACTGTGTTCAACCATTGTGTCAATAATAAGTGCTGCTGTGAAGAGAACAATTCTCAGACTGAATGTTGAACATCAGCTAGTTTCTCCTGTTGATTGAAACCTTGTTGTACAGATGGAACATTGGCTGTGGATTATTCTTGCTGCTCTTTTCTTTGGTAAGATACAAACATCAACATGTTTCCTCTCCTCAGGTTTAAGAATGAGGTTAGAAACAGGAATTTTAATCATTTTAAACTGTATAACTTTTAAATAACTTGTTTATTGTGACGTCTGACAGCAGTCAGTGCAAAGCCAGACTTCACGTCTGTCTTTCTGACTTTTTGGTTAAATAGATTTGAAAACCTGTGAACAGGAGAAATATTCTACATGTAATAGAACTCTTTAAAGCTGCTGATTGTTCTCCTTTAGTCAATCATGTTTATTGATCCATCTCTTCCTCTGCATGTTCTGTTCTTCCTCAGAGTGTAAAGGAGAAGACAAAGTGATCCAGGAACAAGGAGCTGTCATTGCTGCTGAAGGAGACACAGTTACACTTGGATGTCAGTATGAGAGCAGTGGAACAACTAATTATCTCTTCTGGTACAAACAGGATGGAAACAACAGCCCCAAATTCATCCTGATGCGCTATAGCAGGGATCAAGGAAACACAGCAGACGAGTTCAAGGAGAGATTTTCATCCACACTGGATTCCAGCATCAGATCAGTTCCTCTGAAGATCCAGAAGCTTCAGCTGTCTGACTCTGCTGTGTACTACTGTGCTGTGAGGCCCACAGTGACAGGAAACACCAAAACTCTGTACAAAAACCTTTGGAGCAAAGACAACAGAATACTCCACAACATCCACTAGAGGGAGCCACACACTGTTAAACCTCTGATTCTTGTGTCATTGGACTGATGACAAATCTTTAATCTTTCTTTCCAACAGAAATCAGACTGATCAATAACAACATGATAAATGATTGATCACTGATCCCACAGAGGTGGTTGTAGGTAGGTAAAGTACAGACATCCAGGACTTTTTCCATCAACATCTTTACTCAAAAGTGAAAAAGTGCAGAGTTAACTGAACCTTGTGCTACATTACAGTTTTTTTCTTATGGCTTAAGCATATTTTTTTGTAACTATTGGCTATTTTTGCAAACTCTATACACAAATAAGAAAGCTCTTCACCAAATCAGAAAAAAATTGTAGTTTTCTTGCAAAAGCTAATAACTCTTGCTTATGTAACCCACATAAAATGAGGGTACCACTTTAAGGAGTGATAAATATGAGGAGAGATGGACAGCCTGCCCAACCAATCAGATTGCACAGGCCTCAGTATGCTTTGACCAATGGGAAAACGTCCTGCCGCTGTGTTTCAATTTAATTCAATTCAATTTTATTTATATAGCGCCAAATCACAACAAAAGCCGCGTCAAGGCGCTTTATATTGTACAGTAGATTGCACAATAATAAATACAGAGAAAAACCCAACAATCATATGACCCCCTATGAGCAAGCACTTTGGAGTCTATTAGATAGATATGATACAAACCACTGCAGTGCAGTACCTGTAATACCTACAGCATGTTCTAATCGCTCTAATAGGATATTATGGTCAACAGTATCGAACGCTGCACTGAGGTCTAGCAGGACAAGCACAGAGATGAGTCCACTGTCAGAGGCCATAAGAAGATCATTTGTAACCTTCACTAAAGCTGTTTCTGTGCTGTGATGAGCTCTGAAACCTGACTGAAACTCTTCAAATAAGCCATTCCTCTGCAGATGATCTGTTAGCTGTTTGACAACTACTCTTTCAAGGATGTTTGATATTTTGATATCCCACCAACCTTCTATGAGTTCGCTGCTATTTGTGGAGGTAGTCTCATGCTGGCAGGAGAAAAGAGAGACAGAAGCTTTTGAGCTGGAAAAAGTATTAGATATAAGTTGCAACCAACTGTGCTGCACATAAGTTCGCTGGTTATCAGCTACCTTTCATGTTAAAAGTAGCCAAAGTAAGTAAACAGGCGAATGAAAGTACTGTGTGGAGCTGTTAGCCTTCATTAGCTCTAGTTGTTATCAACTGCCTGAAAATTCATCTCAGTCTTCTTCCAGAAAGCCCCGCATTTTCCGACCGAGAGACACCATACCATTGTCTTCGGCCGTGATGCACTGAGATCGGTCAGGGTTTTTTTTGTATGCTGAATTGTTCCTGAGGTGGATTCCTCGGGTGAAATAGATAGCGAGCCTTCCCACCTGGACTTAGAGAGACTGAGATTCGCTTCTTTTCCACTTGATGATCTGCTGCACCTTGCGGTGTGGTAGGACTGTATCACTCACACTTTCACACACAGCTGGTTATACATAAGACCACTGACTGACATTTTTTTTATTATAACCTTTATTTAACCAGGAAAATAATCCCAGTGAGATTAAGAACCTCTTTTTCAAGGGAGTCCTGGCCAAGAGGCGACAACACGTTAAAAATTACAAAGTTACATACATATTGTAAAATAACAATTACATTTTAAACAACAATTTTCTCTGGCTCTCTCAATCTAGACTTAAAAGCATTTAATGAAATAAGATCTGCTATCTTCCAATCTTTTTGCATCTTGTTCCATGTGGATGGGGCAGCATAACTAAAAGCCCTCTTTCCCAGTTCAGTTCTGGCAAATGGAACATTAAGCAACAAAAGATCGCTTGAACGCAAGCTATAGGAAACAGTGCTTTTCCGTGTGAGCAGATCACAAATGTAAGTGGGCATTTGACCAAGCAGGGCCTTATAAATAAAGATGCACCAGTGAGCAAATCTCCTGGAGGACAACGAAGGCCACCCCACATGAACATACAGATCACAACAATGGGTCAAAGCCCTACAGTTTGTAATAAACCGTAAAGAAGCATGATATACTGAATCGATCTTATGAAGACACTGAGCAGAAGCATTCATATACAGCAGATCACCATCATCTAAAACAGATAAAAATGTAGCATTCACAAGACGCTTTTTTGTCTCAAAGGAAAAACAAAATTTGTTTCGAAAGAAAAATCCCAATTTTAATTTGAGTTTTTTCACAAGATTGTCTATGTGAGGTTTAAAGGTCAAAGAATCATCGATTAGGAAGCCAAGATATTTATACGTATGGACCACTTCTATGAGGTCACCCTCAAGAGTGGACACCACAGGGACAGTTTGAGAAGAATTCTTCATGTTTGAAAACAACATTAGCTTGGTCTTATCAGCATTAAGAACCAATTTCAGCTCCAAAAGTGTGTGCTGAACCACGTCAAAAGCTTTCTGCAAGGATTGTATTGCTTTTTCGAGGTTTGAGCCAAAGGAATAAATAACTGTGTCATCAGCATAAAAATGCATACTGGCATTGGACACATTTTGTCCCAAGTCATTTATATACATGATGAACATCAGAGGCCCTAAAATTGAACCTTGTGGCACCCCAGTGTGAATATTCAGAAATTCTGAGCACAGATTTTCACATTTAGTGCATTGAGTCCTGTCACTCAAATAATTAGGAAACAACATGTCTAGACAGCCCTAACGAGAGCAGCCTCTGCTTTAAAATGGCGTGATCCACAGTGTCAAAGGCTTTTGATAGATCAATAAAAAGAGAAGCACAGTGCTGCTTTTTATCGAGAGCAACAAGTATGTCATTTATCACTTTTGTGGCAGCCGTGACAGCACTATGCTGCTTTCTAAACCCAGATTGTAGTTTTGAAAGAATTTCGTTAGAATACAAGAACTCTTTTAATTGCTCACTAACAAGAGATTCAAGGACTTTTGCCAAAACACACAAGTTTGATATTGGCCTGTAGTTAGTCAAAATGGCCGGGTCGCCTCCTTTTAATATTGGCGTAACAAAAGCAGACTTCCAGACAAGTGGGATTTCATTATTCTGAATTGAAAGATTAAAAAGGATCGTAAGAGGTTGTGCAATATAATCAGCTGCTATTTTCAGAAAATAGGGCTCTATTAAGTAACAGATAAATAATATTCTGATTTAGCCTTCTTAATAAGTGTCGTACATTTATTTCTTAATTTCCTAAAGTCTAACCAATCAGTCAGGGAATCGCTTTTTCTAGCTTTTGCCCATGCCACATTACGCTGGTGGATAGACTCTGATAGTTCCGATGAGAACCAAGGGTTTTCCCGTCCCTTAACCCTAAATTTTCTGATAGGTGCATGCTTATTTAAAATCTTCATAAAAATTTCTTTAAAATAATCCCAGGCCAAATGAATGTCTGGTATCAGATTCAGGTATTCCCAGTTTGCCATAGACAAATCATAATGAAACGCTTGCTCATTAAATATTTTAAAATTTCTTTTATACATACATTCTCTCACCCCTACTTTATTTCACACCCTAGGAATTTTTTGGACTTTACCCCTTGGACATTTTTTAGTTGGGACTTTGAATAATAAGCTGTAATGTAGAACATTCTCCACATGTGAAGGGAGTGTGAAATTTTCATTTGAATGTACATTGGATTTGTGTAATCTGTTTCTATAAGAGTTAAGGAGTCAGGTTACTAGGGTGCACCTGAGCATTGAAACCCAAGCTTTGAAACCCTACATTGAAAACCAAAAGTAACACTTGGCCAAGTCATTGTTTTAGTAGTTTGTGTTTTACTTTTCTTTCATTTTTGTAAGTTTCCTTTCTACCATTGTAAAGTGCCTTTAACCTGTGCTTGTCAACTATA
The DNA here is from genome assembly GCF_001858045.2 of Oreochromis niloticus. Lineage (NCBI taxonomy): Eukaryota > Metazoa > Chordata > Actinopteri > Cichliformes > Cichlidae > Oreochromis > Oreochromis niloticus. The sequence continues at coordinate 35,269,155 of NC_031982.2, forward strand.
TGGTTTATTTCAATAAAGTCGGCTGGTTGTTTTGAGTTACATTCTTGTCTCTGTGTCTCATTTAAACACACCCCTGTGCTCCAATAGTCGAACCTATTGGACAATTTATATATTCTTTTCAACAATTCCCCTTACTGTGTTACACCTAACTCTCCAAACCTTCGTAAAAATGGTATTTTCGTATCAAACAGTTAACACAAGCCATGACATTAATAAGCACACAATGCACCAACTATACACTGATGGTATGAATATAAAACACACCTGGCTTTTGCTTTCTCTGTGCACAAGGTAGGCTATGTCAGTTTGAGCTCATACTTTTGTCATAGGTCTGTAAGCATAGAGGGATCCAAACTTCAGGTACTGGTGTTTATTCACACACATCAAAAAAAACACAAGTGTTTATTTCCAAGTCAAAACAAAATAGTATTTCCACTGAGGAAAACAAAGAAATCAGTCTACATCGTGTCGTCTCTCCGGCCACAAAATTTCATCTACATCACATGCAATGTCCTCTAGTCCAAGGCACCGGGGAAAATATCTTCTGGAATGGAGTATCCAGGCTTGACATGATGCCTGGTCAGTATTCCCACATGTCTCCTCCATTGTCTGTAAAAGGGCTATGCGTTGATGGGGTTGACGGTCATAGACCTTCCAGCGCCAGGCAGAGAAGAACTCTTCAATTGGATTCAAGAATGGAGAGTATGGGGGGAGGTTGGGTACAGTGAAGAGTGGGTGATCTGTAAACCAGCTGCGGACCAAAGCAGCCCTATGGAAGCTAACATTGTCCCATATGATGACATATCTGGTCTGCTCTGGTCTCTGAACATTAGTGAGCATGTCATGTAAGGCGTCCAGGAATGTAATAATGTGTGCAGTGTTATATGGGCCCAGGGTTGCATGATGGTGAACAACAGCATTTTGTGGTCCGGTGCACGCTTCGTGGTCCCATATATCCCACAATTCATAGCGCAGCGGTGGGTGTGGATAATTTTGCCGCAAAATACGGCAGAAGGGAGCGGCTGAAGAGTGAACTGGCAAAAGTAAGTACTGAATATTATGTTATTATTTATTATATTATTATTTATGTGCGAATGTTTAATAACGAAGAACATTAAAACATTACTGTTGGCCACATGTCGGCAAAGTTATGTGACATTAGTGATGTTTGTACTAACTTTGTTTTAAAGCCTTTACTTTAAAATATACGCCGTCCAATAGTCGACCTTAATCTGACAGAGAATGTGATGATTTTATGGATAATTAAAGTCAGTCATATATCCACAAACACAACAAGCTGAAAGTCAGTGATGCTGCTCGGTTTGCAGTCCTGAATATGACGGAACAAGCAGGATTCACTGCACTGTTAATGTTAGCTATGTTATATTGCTGCCTCTGTTCGGTGGTGTCGAGCCAAACGGACTTTAACGTGTGTTTGAACGAGCTGACGGTTCACTCGTTAAGCTGAAAGAAAGATGCTTTAATCACAGGAGTCACACATGTGTCCACTGGACCATCTGGAACTCTTCGTGTTTAGCACTCGTAATAACACAAACACTAAATCCTCCTTCTCTTGTGCTGTTTTTTAGCAGTGTATACACCTGAGACTGTCACCTGTCTGTCTGTCCTGCACTCTCTCTCTCTCTCTCTCTCTCTCTCTCTCTCTATATATATATATATATATATATATAAAAAAAAAAACACCCAGCACGCCCCTGCGGGCGGTTTATCCTTCAAGCTCGGGTCCTCTACCAGAGGCCTGGGAGCTTGAGGGTCCTGCGCAGTATCTTAGCTGTTCCCAGGACTGCGCTCTTCTGGACAGAGATCTCCGATGTTGTTCCCGGGATCTGCTGGAGCCACTCGCCTAGCTTGGGAGTCACCGCACCTAGTGCTCCGATTACCACGGGGACCACCGTTACCTTCACCCTCCACATCCTCTCGAGCTCTTCTCTGAGCCCTTGGTATTTCTCCAGCTTCTCGTGTTCCTTCTTCCTGATATTGCTGTCATTCGGAACCGCTACATCGATCACTACAGCCGTCTTCTTCTGTTTGTCTACCACCACTATGTCCGGTTGGTTAGCCACCACCATTTTGTCCGTCTGCATCTGGAAGTCCCACAGGATCTTAGCTCGGTCATTCTCCATCACCCTTGGGGGCATCTCCCATTTTGACCTCGGGACTTCCAGGTTATACTCGGCACAGATGTTCCTGTACACTATGCCGGCCACTTGGTTATGGCGTTCCATGTATGCCTTGCCTGCTAGCATCTTGCACCCTGCTGTTATGTGCTGGATTGTCTCTGGGGCATCTTTACACAGCCTGCACCTGGGGTCTTGCCTGGTGTGATAGACCCCAGCCTCTATGGATCTTGTACTCAGAGCTTGTTCTTGTGCTGCCATGATTAGTGCCTCTGTGCTGTCTTTCAGTCCAGCTTTGTCCAGCCACTGGTAGGATTTCTGTATATCAGCCACCTCCTCTATCTGCCGGTGGTACATACCGTGCAGGGGCCTGTCCTTCCATGATGGTTCCTCGCCTTCCTCCTCTTTCTTGGGTTTCTGCTGCCTGAGGTATTCACTGAGCACGCTGTCAGTTGGGGCCATCTTCGTGATGTATTCGTGGATGTTTATATATATATATATATATATATATATATATATATATATATCATAATAATCTGACAATACATATAATATTGGCCATATTATATTAACATTACCAAAGTAAGATGACTTTAGTCTCATGAACAACATTAGCTGATTGTTATTTACTAACTAATCTTAAATGACTGTTCAGTACAGAAATGACGCCCAACAATCATGTTTTACAGTCCTGTGGTCTCAGCCTCAGATACTCAACTAATCAAAGTGATGTCATGATAAAAATGAAGGACCAACAAAACATTTTTTCTCCTTAATTTCTGTCACACACTGCTGTATGACACGTTTCTCGCGGTTAGTATCATGGTTGCTAGGCAACCTGAACAGTGCGACGAAGGCTAGACCGTCCCATTTCACAAGCCTCTCACTTCCGCACTTCCCGTACTTATAGTACGCACCGTCCGTAGTAGGCGTAGTGTGCGTACTTCAAGCGTGCATACCCTGAATTGGGACACAGCCATAGTTGTGTTACCACCACATTGTCCTGGGACATTGATTATGGCACGGTGTCATAATGTATGTTCCTGCCATGTCTCCTCGTCTTAGTGAGACGAAAACCAGCCTCATCCACAACAAACTGCTCATGACCCATCTGCCTCTAGCTCCATCACTCTCTAGACAAGACAAAAAAAATGTAGCACAGCAGGCACATGCACAGTACTACAGTATGCACTTCCAGATTCAGTACCAATGATACTATAGCTTACCTGCACATAGTCATATCGCAGCTGTTTTACACGTTCACTGTTTCTTTCCAAAGGTGCTCTGTAGATTTGTTTCATTTGGATTCTGTTGTGGGCAAGTACACGACCTAATACAGAAATGCTCACATTTTGTATGTTTTGGAAGGTGGTGTCATCCTCAGTTATGCGCTGCTGAATTTCACGTAGCCTTATGGAATTATTTGTAATCACCATATTGACTATATAGGTTTCTTGGTCTGCAGTGAGCATTCTTCCTCTGCCCCCAGCATCTGGTCGTCTACCAAATCAAATGTGCAGGTACACTGGTACAGTACATGTGAGTGAAATTCTTGTGTGCGAGCTTCACAAGCAACAGAGGTGTGCAAAAATACAATAACATGAAACAAGCAAAATATAAGAATGGCTAAATCTGAGTGTAATAAATATATGTACAATATAAGAGTGTATGCATATTACTGAATGTGTATACTAAATATGTATGTCTACGTGTGTGTATATATATGTGTGTATGTGTGTGTATACATATTTTACAAATTAAATAGAGTAAAACAATAAAATAAATATATAAAATATACAGAGATTGGTGGTTGGATATTGTGCAAAACAGTGGCATTAATGTACAGTATGGAGTGAATAATGTTGGAGTTCCAGTAGTGAGGGTGAGGTGTCTATGACGTGTTCAGCAGTCTGATGGCCTGGTGGAAAAAGCTGTCTCTCAGTCTGCTGGTACGGGACCGGATGCTGCAGAACCTCCTTCCTGATGGAAGTAGTCTGAACAGTTTGTGGCGACTGGAGTCCTTGATGATCCTCCCCGCTTTCCTCAGGCACCGCTTCCTGTAGATGTCCTGGAGGGAGGGAAGCTCACCTCCAGTTATCCGTTCAGAGCACCGCACTACTCTCTGGAGAGCTTTGCGGTTGTAAGCGGTGCTGTTGCCGTACCAGGTGGTGCATCCAGTGAGGATGCTCTCAATGGCACAGCAATAGAAGGTCCTGAGGATGCGGGGGCTCATGCCGAATCTTTTCAGTCTCCTGAGAAAGAAGAGGCGCTGCTGCGCCTTCTTCACTGTTTTGTTTGTGTGTACTGACCACGTAAGATCCTCAGCCAGATGTACACCAAGGAAGCGGAAGCTGCTCACTCTCTCCACAGCAGCGCCGTTGATGGTGATGGGGGTGTGTATTTCTCTGCACCTCCGGAAGTCCACTATCAACTCCTTTGTCTTTGCGACGTTGAGGGTGAGATGGTTGTCTTGACACCAGTGGGTCAGGGCGCGGACCTCCTCCCGTTGGTGATAAGACCCACCACTGTAGTGTCGTCCACAAACTTCACAATGATGTTGGAGTTGCTCGTGGCCGTGCATTCGTAGGTGTAGAGTGAGTACAGGAGAGGGCTCAGTACACACCCCTGTGGAGCACCAGTGTTCAGTGTGATGGGGGATGAGGTGGTGCTGCCCAGTCTGACCACTTGGCGTCTGTCAGACAGGAAGTTAAGGATCCAGCTGCAGAGGGAGCTGCTCAGTCCAAGATCCTGCAGTTTCCTGTCCAGCTTCGAGGGAATGATGGTGTTGAATGCTGAGCTGTAATCTACAAACAGCATTCTCACATACGTGTCTCTCTTCTCCAGGTGTGACAGGGCAGCATGTAGTGTCAGGGCTATGGCATCATGAGTGGACCTGTTGTAGTGGTATGCAAACTGTAGAGGGTCCAGTGAGTCGGGTAGTGCAGAGCAAACGAAGTCCCTGACCAGCTTCTCGAAGCATTTGCTCACGATGGGGGTCAGGGCTAAGGGTCGCCAGTCGTTCAATGAGGAGATGGTGGAAGATTTGGGTACAGGGACGATGGTGGCCATTTTGAAGCAGGCTGGGACTACAGACAGAGAGAGGGAGAAGATGTGTGTAAACACTCCAGCCAGCTGAGCCGCGCATGACTTGAGGACGCGACCGGGAATCCCGTCCGGACCAGTAGCTTTGCGTGCGTTCACCTTCCTGAAGCACTTCTGCACATCCTCCTCAGACACAGTGTGCTCACTGACATCACCCGCGGTGCGCACACTGTCCGGTCTCATGGTGTTCGCTGTGTTGAATCTAGCGTAGAATACGTTTAGATCCTCACACAGAGAGGCCGTGGTCTGCAGTGTGCTGGTTTTCCCTCTAAAGTCTGCGATCGTGTTTAGTCCCTGCCACAAACTCTGAGGGTTGTCAAACTGTTGCTCCACCCTGTCCCTGTACTCATGTTTGGCTGCTTTGATCGTCTTCCGGAGTTGGTAATGTGCGTGTTTGTAGTCCGATGTGTTCGCGGAGGCAAAAGCGGTGCTCCGTGCCGCCAGTGCCGTGCAAAAACATCTCTGTTAATCCTGCATCTCTGTTAACTGTTCTGGATGGGACGACATCTTCCACGCATTTTCTGATAAATCCACAGACTGAGTCTGTGTACTCATCAATGTCATTAGCAGCCACATGAAACATTTCCCAGTCCGTGTGATTAAAACGGTCCCGCAGCGTAGACTCCGATTGGTCCGACCAACGGTCCACCACCCTCAGGGTTGGAGCTTCCTGTTTCAGCTTCTGCCTGTGGGCGGGCAGGAGCAGGATGGAGCGGTGATCTGATTGGCCGAATGGGGCACGGGGGAGGACTTTGTACGCATCCCGGAAAGAGGTGTAGCAGTGGTCAAGTATCCGGTCTCCACGAGTGTTGAAATGGAGTTGGTGGAGTTTTGGTGAAACTTTCTTCAGGTTTCATTTGTTAAAGTCCCCGGTCGTGATAAACGCTGCCTCTGGGTGTGCGGTTTCCTCACTGCTGATCGCGCTGTACAGTTCCCTGAGTGCTCGGTCAGTGTCGGCTTGTGGGGGAATGTAAACAGCCGTAATAATCACTGCTGTAAATTCCCTCGGTAGCCAGAATGGCCGGCACTTAACCATCGGGTACTCCAGGTCCGGTGAGCAGAAGGATTTGACCGGGTGCACGTTCGCATAATCACACCAGCTGTTGTTGATCATGAAACACACACCACTGCCTCTGCTTTTCCCAGTAAGATCCTGTGACCTGTCCGCGCGGTGCACAGAGAAAGTTGTATTGCGGAGTCTGGTACCTTCTCCGATAGCCAGGTTTCTGTGAGGCAGATCACACAGCAGTCCCGCATCTCTCACTGGAATGAGATCCGTGCCCGAAGCTCGCACAGCTTGTTCTCCAGAGACTGCATATTAGCCAGTAATAAACTGGGTAGCGGTGGTCTGTTAGTGCACCGTCTCAGTCAAACAAGAATGCCAGATCTTCTCCCTTTGCGTCGGCGTTTGTGGCCTCCAGGGCCAGAGAACAAAGGCGTCTCAGGTGAGATGAATGGGGGGTCTGCAAACGGAGGGTCCGGAAAGTGATGACAAAGTCCGTCTTTTATGTCCATTAAGGTTTGTCGGTTGTACACAAGGAGACATGTGTACTCGTGAAAAAATAAAGGAAAAGTAAAATTAAACACAAAAACAGCTGTTGCTTGGGGGAGCTTGCGACGAGGCTGCCATACTCGGCGCCATCTTAGATGAACTTCTTGTGTCACTGGACTGATGACAAAGACAACAGAGAAATGAAGCAGTAAAGATCAGAGACAGAGACAGAGCTGCTGTGGAAGCACAAAACTATTTGATTGGCTGAGCTATTAAATCGGCCCCGCCCACTGAAGTTGAGCTCATCCAATGACATTATTTGTTGGTCATTGTGCTGCAGTGGAAGAACATTGTTCATGTGCTGTCTGTCTGGCTTTAATAACTCCAAAGACATGTTGCTGCACCTCTTTTTGCTTCTATCTCACATTATAGGTGAGTTTAAGAACAGGGATTAAAGTTTAGTTGAAGCTGCTGCATTAAGCAGATATACAGACTGCATTTCACTACTTTTCTTCTTTCTTTTTCCAGGACTCACAGCTGGAGACTCAATCACTCCTCAACGAACTGAAGTCACTGAAACAGAAGGAAAATCTGTCACACTCACATGTAACTATCAGACAGATGCAAGTGGTTTTAGTCTTCACTGGTACAGACATCATTCTGACCTTCAGGCTCCTCAGTTTATACTCAGGAAAGCAGAAGGATCATGGAGTGGTGAATATATTCCTGATAATCGATATAAATCAGAAACATCTTCTACATCAACTAATCTGACCATAACAGCCCTAACCCTGGCAGACACAGCTCTCTACTACTGTGCTCTACAAACACAGTGATACAAAGTGTAGAAGAGGCTGTACAAAAACCTGAACACAGATATCTGACTACTCTTCAAAGAGGAGGGAAGTGGTATTCAAAGCACAGCTTCATATCAGATGGATTCTGCTAATTCCTGTTTTATCAGAGTCACTGTGGTTACAGCTGCTAATGAAACACTGTGGGAGGATTCACATGAGCAGCAAATCCACATCAACCACAAACCAACTGTAGGAACGTTCAGACACAATAAAAACTGTCAAACATCCAAAGCTGCTCATTTACACTATTTTATATTTAGTGGATGAGGACATGCAAAAATGCAGCAGAAGCAAAATAAACAGAGTAACAGAGGTTTAGCTCTTTAAGGTAAAATCTCTCACATGAAGCTAAAAGTCCAACCAGGAAGACCATCTCATGCTTATTCCATTTATTCTCTTTGAACTCATCACATCAGATGATGATGCTCTCCTTCATCATTGTCCTGCTCTCATGTTTAAGTGTTTCCCCTCTCAGTGTCAGATGGATGCAGCCCTCCTCCACCTTTCATCAGGACCAGAGTCTGTGGGTCCTTCCACTGAGGTCATCAGCAGTCCTGCTCCACATCACATCCATCCAGATGTTCAGCATGGTTCTTCAGCCCTGCTCCACCAACACAAGAGTCCTGACTCCCTCTGATCTAAACACTGAGGACTGCTCACATATTTCTGCAGCAGCAGGGAGAGTTTCCAGTGAGCAGCTTCATGTCCTCAGAGCAGTCCAGACTTCAAACTTTTGGACATTTCAAACTCCAGTCTTTTGATTGTTTTCCAACAGAGTTCTTAAAGTATGACCACAGCAGATTCAGGAGAACACTGAACGTGCTGTCGACGCAGGTCAACACCGAGGACCTGCTGGTGTAGTCTTTGCAGGTGAAGGACGGATAAACCAGTCTGCACAGATCAGACCAAAAGATTCCAACAAGCAAATCCATCCATGAGGGGTTCTTTCCTTCGATCTAAGGATCGAGATTTTTACTTTGTGTCATGGCTATTTATCAAAAATCTAAATCTGTGGAGTTCATCTTTGGTAAGCAAAAACAGGACATCACGGCTCCTTCTGCCTCTGTGAAAAGATTTTGTTTATTATTCAAATATGCTTTGCTTGTGATTGTGTAAACTCTGAATGACGATTCACTCTGATAAACATGAAGCCTTGCCTATGCTTATCAAATGCCTGTGAAGACAAGTTCCTGTGCAAAGAGCAACGGAAAATGACACTTAAGCAGACGTTTAGTATAGTACGGACAGAATGTTTAGTAAGATATGCATTTGTCAGTTAAGCAATCTATATTCTGAGAACAGGCGGAGACTGCCTCCGTCTGCTGTGTAACCTACATGCCTATATAAACTGCAATAAAGAAGAGTACTGGTGTGACTGTCTCTTCAGACGCTCACCCCATGTACATGTGATTTTTATATTGTCTCATTGTGTCTCTGTTTTACTTTGGCAGCCTTCTATTTGGGAATTTTCCCCTGACATTTCTTGGTCCTTCGAAGCCGGATGAGACGGCCTATTTAAAGCAGCTCTCACAGAAAGCGCCTCACCAGGTCCCGTCGGTGCGAGAAGCCCACGTTGAAGTCTGCCGGCAGCTCACATACTAGGTGTGTGATAAAACCCAAGAGCGTGAATTCGGGTCTTGGTCAACGTTTTACAAGCGGTCCGCACCGTCGGGGGCTGATCAGGTGCATCTGAAGAAACCAGCGCCATGGTAAGACAGACTACTTTGAGATAATAAAGGTTTGCGCAAAAACGAAAACGAAACTTAAGACTCGTCCAAGACAGACTGGAAGCATTAAGCTCGTCTTGAGGACTGGTAGTCAGCTCGCCCGCAGAGGGTTGGAAGCACTAAAATAAATATTGAGCTCGTCATAAGTGATTGGTAGCTCCCCGAAAGGGTAAAATAGGCCTAGCTCGCCCACAGTGGCTGGAAGCAGTACGCTCGCCTTAAGAGGCTGGTAGCGTGAACGCGCGTTAAAACTGTCTGTCTTTTATTGTCTTTTTTGGTGGAATAAGTTGATTTTTACAGCACAATAAGGAGGCTGAACTATTCCACTGATTTGTTTACTGTTGGTCGCTGAAGTACTGGTGAGCTGAGAGGAAGGTCGTGTTTTATCACGTAAAGGTGACACCGCTTTCAAGAATAGCTGAAAGTAGAAGGGCGTGTCAGCTACCTCTCTCTGTTCTCGTGCCAGTGAAAGCGCCGCAGGTGTGTGTGTATTACTAAGCGCTAAAAGAAGCATAAACTAATAATGGGTAATAAAGCAACAAAACTCACTGCTGACGAGCAGTGGCTAGAAAAGAAATGTCCAGGCGCCGGACAAATTAGTGCATATAGATGGAGAAATCCAAAGAAACTAAATGTCCACGTGGGAGGGAAAATGCATTAACTAAATTATAAGAAACCCTCCAAGCAGAAATAAATACTGAAAAGGAAGCTAAAAAGAAATCAAAGCATACACAAGAGTTGTAATATTTTAAAGCATGGAAAGAGGAATGAAGTGGAATAAACAAAAGGTTAAATTAAGGTTAACTTAAATTAAAGCAATGAAACAAAATTGGGAAGACAACCAAGCTGAATGAATAGGATGCGTGAAACCAGATAATTCACACAAAATATATCAAATAAAAAAGAGAGATGCATAAGGCATATTAAGGCTGTGTCATTGTTCAGCCAAGGAAAATGTCTCCAGCTTGGGAAGGTGTGAAGCTGCAGGTTCACACAAACCCGTGATGGATACATAATAAAATATAAACTAATAAACTATTGTATATTAGTAGTAAAGTAGTGTATTGTGATATACTATTGCTGTTATAAAAAAGGAAAAACAATACAATGATAACATTAATAATGACATACTATTAATAGGAAAAGGCACCTCAGTCAGTTATGATGTGAGGTGGAAGATTATTAAAAGTAGTCTGATTCAAGCTTAAGGTTTGCTCAAACTCAGTACAATGATATAGGAAATGAAGAAAATAAGGAAATAACTACACTAATCAGGTGCATAGAGACACTTGACCTGCTTGTAAACCTGTCATCTTAGATGAGACTTTGTAAAGATGAAGAGCAAACCTATACTAACAACTAATGAGCCAAACCCTGTATACAACAGCTAAAGCTACAGGTTTGAGAAGCTGAATAAAATGAATTAAATATGTGGACACTACCAAGCTGATGAGCAAGTTACACATTTTTATTTGTTTTTTAGAGCAGAAGCTGCATATTAAAGGTCACACATGCAGCTGTCTGTGAGCTCAGTTTTTTCCTCACACTTCTGCTCTGTTTCTGGTAGCAGCTTTTTCTTTTCTTTTTGTGTCCTGACTCATGTGTATAAAGCCTTCATGCCATCGACAATTTGTTTTTTTGTCTTTGTTTTTTGTTTTGTTGGTTTGAAAAATGAATAAATCTGTGATCATACTTGTGGATCACAGTGGCACATAATGATTAGGCATATGATTTACTAATGCAGATGTAATAACTTTATTCTAAAATTCAAGGAGAACAAACAAGAACAACATCTTCAGTTATGTCTTGTTGTTGTTCTCTGTGCAGTGTGCTTAGTTTGTTTTTGTTTTTTTGAAATGTTGCTTGAGTGATGAGTACTGTAACTTCTGAAGTAGCTCTCACCATGTGTCCTTGATGATGATAAGTCCAGAGCCAGCTGAGAGCTGGGTTATCTGTTTTGTTTTATGTGACAAGGCTGAGAAATTAAAACTTAGGTTCTTGTTTTGAAAGAAAAAAAAAAAGGAGAGGTTTTGTGTTTCTCAGCCAAGAACAACTACAATTTCATTTTCTGTTTTGAGACAGGATAATAATAATAATAATAATAAAACAAAGAGTGATGTTTTGTTTAAGTGTTGAAGCAGGCTAATACTGCAACATATCGTCTAGTGCATGATCTGCGAGCAATATATGAAATCATCTTATTTATCTTTAAATAAACTCCAATTATGGAGACCTGAAGTCACATGCTTAGGGCATACTCTCAGGTGAAGGCAGAAAGCTACTAAACAAAGAAAAGAAGCTATACAAAATGCACCACAGCCACAAAACTAAGTATTCACATTCTTTCTGACTCTTAGTGAGCCTGAGTTATGACCTTGGCTCCCTGTTTTTCTGCTTCCACCAAGGGTGGGGGTGACGCTCCCGTGGCATGTGCTCTGTTCTCTTTACTATCACAAAGAAAAACAAAAAGAGAAAGGCCCCTACTGTCTGAATACAATATTCTCTTCATAACTCGGCAGTATGAAATGTCATGAAACAGTGTAACTCACTCACAGTAAATCAGCAGTGAATCAGCAGTATAGGATAATACAAACCTATCTAATAAATCTAATGATTTCCACATTCTTTTAACTCAGAAGTGTGATGCAAAACTAAAACTACATACTGATTACACAAGAAGTATGATGTGGCCTACAGCAGTATCATGATTCACTCATTTTGATTACAGGTATAATGTAATATATAACAGCATAATAATCTCACAACTGCTACAAGCACATTTGCCTTTCTTAACACACGCGAGTGAAAGGCAACTGTTAAGAAAATGCCCTTTTGGGTGAGACAGGCCCAGAGGCCCTGCATGCAAGCGTACTAACACACATACATGCAATGAAGAGCAGCTTACACTAGAGCACACACTATATGTGCGCCTCTATATCTCACATTGGTGTTAAAACAGGAAAAACTTAATAGTTTTGTTATCAACTGCTGAATTTACCCACTACTGACATTTAACTCTCCAGCTTGCAGGACAATAGGTGAAACGTTTGTGAAAACAGAGAAGGAAAAATAAAGACACAGAGAGAGTCTGGTATGACCAAGCAGTGACCAGACAATAAATTTAGTTGGTAATACAATAAATTGTGAGATGCTTTCTGCTTGATTGATGCAACACAAGTAATTTACATGGGAGGAAACTCCTCATGTGATGCGACATTTAGCAATTTGCAAGTGTGCAGCACATCAGAAGAATGACTATGAAATTACAAAGGGAAACAATTTTACTGACAAAGGATGAACAAAAAGCAGCTCCCACAGCTGAGCAAAAGAAATGGCTGAAATGCGGAGCGAAACTAAGAGATGACTTGATGATTTGTGAAGGAAAACCAATACTTCCAAAATCTCTACACAAAACAGCAGCCTTAGTGACACATGGAGTTACTCTCCATGCGTCAACAGGAGGGATAAGAGATATAATCTCCAAAACACTTTTACACTCTAAATTTCGAAACTTCAGCAAAAGAATTTGTCAGAACATGCATGATTTGTCAAAAACACAATGTACAAGGGAATCTTAGACCAAAGAGAGGTCATTTTCCCACACCTCCCTCAATCCACATGGATTTTATTGAACTAAATGAATGCCAAGGCTCAAAATACGCTCTAGTGATCATAGACGTATTCTCAAATGGCCAGAAATCTATCCAGTAAAGAAAGCAGACACCATTTCAGTAGCAAAATGCTTATGTAACCATTTTATTCCAACATATGGCATCCCCACTCTGATAAGATCAGATAATGGGGCACACTTTGTCAATGAGGTAATCAGCAAAGTCTCTGAAGCACTAGGGTTTAACATCAAATATCACTGTGCTTATCATCCTCAAAGTGCCGGCCTAGTAGAAAGGACAAACGGCACAATAAAACAGAGGCTTAGAAAATGCATGGAAGAAACAGGAAGGCCGTGGCCAGAGTGCATAGGCCTAGTAAAAATGTGGATGAGATTAACACAAGGTTCACAAAAACTTACACCTTTTGAAATCATTCATGGCAGACCATTTCCACTGCCAATCACAAGTGAACCTTTAGATAAATCAATCAGAGAAACTACACTAGCAGAATGGATGTCAAAACTGCTGGAAAACAAAGATATTGTTTTAAACAATAAACTGCCTTCCGAATCTTCTCCAGTATCTTGCAGGTTGAAGCCAGGTGATTGGGTCCTGATTCGAGTTCTCCATAGAAAGAATTGGAGCTCGCCCCGCTGGGAAGGCCCATACCAAGTGCTTATCACCACACCAACTGCCTGTAAGATAGCAGAGAGACCATCTTGGATTCACCAAAGCCACTGCAAGAAAGTGAGTGACAGCCCAGACTCCTAGGCGCCGGCACCCCTACCCTCAGGTGATCTGACTGGTGAAGGGAGGGCTGATCGGGTATATCCCGCCCTCTGCTTCTTGCCAGTAGTCTACTCACCTGAGGACCTAGGTGTGTTTGGTCGCCATGAAGACTCCTGTTGTCCTCGTGGCTGTCCTCCTACTCTCAGCAGGACTCCTCATGTTTCTAGAGGATGGTACAGAAAACGAACAGCACCATCTACGGACGAGATGGACTCATGACAATTCACACCTCCGTGACATGACACAAGACCACATTCACCCATGGATGAATAACGCATGGTACCGCTACGTACATGACAGAACTAAGGGAGAGCCTAATAACACTGCATGTTACGTCTGCTCCCACATGCCATGCACTTCAACACATCCCACTTTTTATGGAAACTACATGAATAAAACACAAGCCAAGTGCGCTGCCAGCTTCACGGGCATTGGCTATCAACATAAGAAAATCATCATTGATGAGACAAGCTCTGTCATCTATGTGCTTAACCTTCTTTAGTATGTTTCAGGGACCACCCCAATACGAGGTAATCACCGTCGAAAACACTGGATTTGACAACGGAACGTGTGACCAGCTCTTCTGGATCAACTTCAACGTGACGAATCGGAACACGTCCATTCACTTCCCAGTGTTCTTGGACCAAACCCCAGGGAAGAACCACTCCATGTGCTACCGACAAGACAACGGTAACAGACCCCTAGGCGACACCACCAACTGTAACCAAACCACAGCCAACGGAGAGGGCGCACCTGTAAACACGTCCGTGCCCAGCAACGGCACCTACTGGGTGCAGGGAATGGCCTGGCTGTGTGGACAACGTGCCTACTTCATACTGCCACCCGGATGGACGGGCACCTGTGCCCCAATCTTCATTTCAGACCACACCTTCAGGATGTCAGCTGTAAATATCTCTCAGACTACAAGACGACGATGAGACGTCTCCACAGTGCAACCACATGACCCCATCTATGGCAGTGATGTGCCAGAGGGATTTAAGCTTTGGACCACCGGACAAAAGGTCCTCCACTCACTGTTTCCATGGGTGGGCACCGGAAAGAACATTTTAAGGATTGAAACTTTGGATTACCGCTTTGGACTGTTCCTGAATGCCTCATGCAAAATCAACAATCAACAAAATGAAGAGATTGATGCCCTGCGCATAACTGTGATGCAACACCGAGTCGCACTGGACATGATTCTAGCTGAAAAAGGAGGACTCTGTATACTCTTTAACAACACATGCTGTACATACATTCCAGATAATGTTCACTCTTCCAACATGACCGACGCCTTACGCACGCTGAAACAACTCAGGGACGCTCAGCAACAGGACTATGTCACGAACACTGAAGATTGGCTTACCTGGCTGTTGAGTGGTTCCTGGAAATCTCTTTTAATAAAAGGACTGGTTTTTGTAGGAGTTCTTCTACTCCTACTCTGTTGTTTTACTTCTTGTATTTTGCCATGTGCACAATCAATGATTAATAAAGTTGTTGCAGTCCATGTGCAGGCATACCTGACACTGCCCATGGACGAAGATGATGATAATCCCCCTGACACTGAAATACTGTAATAACACCAATGTATGACGTGCTGATTAAAAATGCGCTGCAAGAAATCATGCACAGATAATAAACCAATGGTGTTTTAACTAGTGTGAAAGTTAAACAACAGGAGGGAAATGTGAAAAGATTTTGTTTATTATTCAAATATGCTTTGCTTGTGATTGTGTAAACTCTGAATGACGATTCACTCTGATAAACATGAAGCCTTGCCTATGCTTATCAAATGCCTGTGAAGACAAGTTCCTGTGCAAAGAGCAACGGAAAATGACACTTAAGCAGACGTTTAGTATAGTACGGACAGAATGTTTAGTAAGATATGCATTTGTCAGTTAAGCAATCTATATTCTGAGAACAGGCGGAGACTGCCTCCGTCTGCTGTGTAACCTACATGCCTATATAAACTGCAATAAAGAAGAGTACTGGTGTGACTGTCTCTTCAGACGCTCACCCCATGTACATGTGATTTTTATATTGTCTCATTGTGTCTCTGTTTTACTTTGGCAGCCTTCTATTTGGGAATTTTCCCCTGACAGCCTCTCATTCAAATGGTAAAAAATAAAAATAAAATGCAAACATTGACCTGTTCCTTGTTCATGGTGGTCCACAGCAGAGCTAGACTCTCGTTAAACCCAAAATAAATCCAAAAATACCCTGAGCAACATGAAGGAAGAACTAACAGGAACAAAACTTTGATCTAAAACAAATCCAAGCAAAAAACAAACATAACTAAACTCAACATGTAATTATTATAAAAAACAAACATTTTTCATGTTTTTGCTTTGCTGAGTTTGACTTCTCGTGTGGATTTTTATGTGACTCAGTACAAGTCTGCAAACTTGGAACATTTTCCCGCAGATTTTACAGTCATAAGACTTTTCAGCTGCCTGCATTCTCATGTTTTTCCACATTATTATTAGACATAAACTTTTCCCCACACATTTTACAAGGATATGGCTTCTCTCCTGTGTACGTTCTCATGTACTGCCACATATTACTACTAGATGTGAATGTTTTCCCTCACATTTTACAGTCATGCAGATGCTCACCTGTGTGTGTTCTCATGTGCTGCAACGAATTACAGCTACATGTGAACCTTTTCCCACACATTTTGCAGTGATATGGCTTCTCTCCAGTGTGAGCTCTTGTGCTGATAGTCAAAGCAGAACGACAGTTCAGAGTACCCAGCCTTCTTAGAGTCACTGGGTGGGGTGCTGGAGGGTGCTCAATCCGTTATCCTACTGGGAGACTTTAATCCTCATGTGGACAACAAAAAAAGAGTTGGCGGGCTCTGATTGGGAGAAACAGCCTGCCTGATTTGATTTGGTGTTTTGTTATTGGACTTTGCTCACAGCGAACACATGTTCAAATTTAAAGATGTGCACAAATGCACGTGGCATCAGGACACCCTTGAATCCCACTGACACGTCTTCTGTAGAAGAAGCAGATTCTCTGAATGAGGGGGATGACTCATCTATCACTAGGGCTGAGATCAGTGATGCAATTAAACAACTTCTTGGTGGCCAGGCCCCTGGGATGGATGAGGTTCCTGAAGGGCCTCAGTGTTGTAGAGCTGTCATGGTTGATCTGCATCTACTACGTTACATGGAGATCTGGGGCAGCGCCTCTGACAGGTAGACTGGGATGGTGGTTTCATCTTTGATCCATGTTTCAGAAATGGCAATAATGGTTTTGTCAACTGATTGAAAGATTCCTTTATATTATTGAAACTGGCACACAGCCTTCTGCTATTAAAATGGATTATTGATCATTTATTTTTCGTGTTGATGGTGTGACTAAACTGCTCATCAGTGAAATAGCAGCAGTTGTTGCTGATGTAGTAGAAGAACCTTTTTTCTGGGTCTATATCTTTGTCCAAGTCCAGAACATTATGGTCTGTGTGCTGAAATGTTCTCAGTCCCAGTTTATCATAAACAGAAGCTTGAAGAACCTCGCGGGCTTCGTGCAGCTCATCCAACAAGCCCATAAATCCCCTGAGTTGGTGGAAAGGCAGAAACAGCTGGGAGAAATTAGACTAACGAGACAGGGGAGAAGTAAAACTGAACACACTGACATCAGACTGGGACTATCAAAATAAAACAGAAAACACGAAACAAATCACAAAGACGCAGACTTGACACTGAGAGACAGACTGAAAGAATAAAACACATGAACCCAGAGACGACAGAGACTTAAAGAAGAATTAACATCAAACTAAACTCATGACCAGAACCAAACTGAAACATTGATTTATAAGACTCATTAAAACAGAAGAGTTAAAGAATCAGACATAAATCATGATACAGTAAAACACTAAAACATAAGAAACAGACAATGCTGGGTCAAAATGACCCAGAACCGTGACAGTAAGATGAACATCAGTATTTGTCCAGGTCCTAAATGTTTCTGATGACCAACACTTTGGCTCGTTCTGGTGTTCCATTGAGTTTAATGAATCCTTTACAGTTTGTGCTCCATGTATTTAGAATTTGTCTCTGTTTCTTAGTAACGTGTTTTCCTGGTGAGTCAGTGTTTTGTTTTGTCAGATGTTCATTCATGAAGAATGAATGAAATCTCCCGGATCACCTGTTGAGAGAAAACTAAGAGAAAACGAGCGATAAAAGAGAGCAGCATAATAAACACAACACCGTCACATGAATCCAGCTAAGTGTAAATAACAGTAAATATTAAATATCGAATGTTGTTGTGCAGCATGCAGGACAGACTGCGTGCAATGAGCTGCCCTCTGGGACCCACTAAGGCAAGTGGGCCCAGGTCCATCCAGACCGGGATCCACGGCAGCAGCACCACTTCCTCAGCAAGCCCCACAGGACCCGGGGCAGCCCCACCCGACTCCACCACAGAAGAAACTGTTCCCACCCCATCATTCAATCACCTCCCAGACACCCAGGTTAAGTTTATTCTCCACCTCTCCTGTGTCTCACCCCACCTGCAGAGGGAACGTCTGCAAGGATGAAACATTTTTTGTCATTGTCATTTTTTGGGGGGTGAAGGGTGGCAAGCCTCAATGTTGTTATAGTCCAATTCAGCACCTTTGGTCCAAGGAAAGGTAACTACTTGATGCTCCGTGGAGCTGACATCTTCTTTTCTGGGCTCCTCCACGCTGTCAGCAGCCACCAAGCATATGACTCGGGTTTGAAGCCCAGTGGTGATCACATCATTCACCCGGGTGTACGGCTCCAAATCTGTCTGTTCTCCAGGAACACCAGCAGCCGATTCTTCTCAGTGTTCTGGATGCAGAGAGTCTTAACTTCCTCCAACAGGTCCAGGATGCATTTCTTCTGCAGTTTGACAACAGAAATCTCCTCTGTCACAAACTCAAACGACTTCTTAATATCATCGTCTTCCTCAGCTGTCAGGGGCTTTCTTCAGGCCCATACTGAGAGACGCTCTTGTAGTGTTAACCTGGTGACCCGCTAGCTAGTTTGCCACTAGTGTCCTTCATCTAAAATATTCCAGAGCGGTGATTTAAATGAAGCAGTGCTAACTAAGGTTGGTACAGATAGTCCACTGGCTGTGGTCCGAAATCAAAACTCAGAAAACACAAAAACTAGTTCAAATAGTCCAAACCGAGTATAGAGAGCAGTGTGTGTCTGCAACACAACAACAAACAGGAAGTTGTGTCAATTAACCCAGTATGGCTTTCAAAGATTTCCTATCAGCTCCCCAGTCAATTCCCACTAAAGACTCCATTATATTTAACACTTTGTTTCATTTATCTATTATTTTCTGAATATGTACAGTCCATGTCACCTTTCATCAAACCACAACCCCAAATTATTTTGCCCTTTCCAACTCTTGTCCATAATTTGATCTTGATTTCATTCCAACATTCTTTTAGTCTCATTAACGTAGAATTTAAACCCCCATTGATACGACCACTGCTCCACCTCTGTAATGGCTCCCTGTACCTTCTTTACCATTAATTCCACATTTCTTCTTCTTCTTGCCCACATTGCAAAAATCTGCAAAGAGCGAGAACCCCATCCCACCCTCTATGTTCTTAAACACATCATTTATCAGCAATGAAAACAATAATGGGCTAACTATGCTTCCTTGTGGCGTTTCCATTTTTTATTGACAAACTTCCCGAAATATCCTTTATTTTCTACATAGTACACTCGTCTGTCATTTCTCATTCTCTCCATTATTCTGCAGATGTTGGATGTTAAAGCTATTGGTCTGTAGTTTCCTGGCTTTGTATCATCCTTCCCTGGTTTATGTATCGGTATAATCACTGCCTCCTTCCAGCTTTGTGGAAACTTCCCTCCCTCACAAACTCTACTATGTAACTCTAATAAAACATCTTTAGTCGATTCTGTCAGGTGACTTATCGTTGGATATCAAACCTGATCTTTCCCTGGTGCTGAAAGGTTGGATTACCTAAGTGAGCGCTTCAGTTCTGTCCTTGTAAACAGCAAATTCAATGAATCATTTGTGCCGTCTACTTGCTGCAGTATCCCCCTATTCTCTGCAGTTGTGATTTCTCTTCCCTTTGACCTTCACTAAGTCTTCACTTGAGCTTTGAATTTGAACAAAAGTTTTTCCGTCATATCTTCTCTTCATCTTTCACTGCTATAACTAAATGCAGACACAGATTCTCTTTATCTCTCACAGGCTGTCAGTGATCTTCAGTCTGTTCCTGACTTTGTTTCTGCTCACAGTCAGAGGGAGCTGACATATTTAACATGAACACAGATCATGAAGTTACAGAGTTATTCTGTCTGTTCTGACTTAAAGTTGTTGATGATCAAAGATGAATGGATCTTCAGATCTGCTCTGCTGCAGTGACAGACTCTGCTGTGAGGCCCACAGTGACAGCAAACCCACAGAGATGCTCCACTAGACAATACAATACAATACAATTTTATTTATATAGCACATTTAAAAACCCGAAGGCACACCAAAGTGCTTCACAGTAACATGTAGAGTCAACATAAATCAATAACAGGGTACAAATCAGGCACTAGCACAGACAGGAAAGAGGCACTAACAGACCAGGAGATTTAGGTAAATACAAAATCTGCTAAGACAAAAACAGCAGTAAAATTAATAAAAATAATAATAAATTTAATAAAATCTAATAAAAGATTTAACAGATTAAAATTTAAAAGATTAAAAGGGTGTTAACTGGTCAGGAAAGCCAAGTCAAATAGATATGCTTTTAATCTTGATTTAAAGGATTGGACAGAATCCAAGGCTCGAATAGAAGCAGGGAGGCTATTCCAAAGTTTGGGTGCAGCTGAAGCAAAGGCACGATCGCCTCTGGTCTTCAGTCTAAGCTTAGGTTGGGCCAGGAGTAACTGACCTGATGATCTTAATGCACGACAAGGGGTGTGCAAATTAAGGAGATCAGTGAGGTAGCTGGGTGCAGTGTTATTCAGGATTTTAAACGTGAGTAACAAGATTTTAAACTCAATACGATATTTGATTGGTAACCAGTGTAGATCGACAAGAGCTGGGGTAATGGGGTCAAACTTCCTAGTTCCAGTAAGAAGGCGAGCCGCAGCATTCTGAACGAGTTGCAGCCTTCGAAGAGAGAAGGCTTGGAGACCACAGTAGAGGGAATTACAATAATCTAACCTGGAGGTCACAAAAGCGTGGATAAGTTTTTCCAGGTCCCTGTGTGGTATATAATGCTTAGCTTTAGAAATCTGGCGCAGTTGAAAAAAAACCAGATTTAACTACAGATGATACTTGCTTATCGAGCTTAAAGGAGCTCTCCAAATAAACACCCAGGTTACGCATAGAGTCAGAGAGAGAGTTAGCTAGGGGCCCCAGCAGGGCAACAAGCTGGTCTCGAGGAATATGGCTGTCGAACACCATAACTTCAGTTTTTTTCTCATTTAAAACAAGAGAATTTTCTGACAGCCAATCTTTAACCTCACTCAGGCAATCATACAGAGAGTTCAGTGATGCTGACAAATCATCAGTCAGTTGACAGTAGATTTGAATGTCATCAGCGTAAAAGTAATAGGAAATATTGTATTTTTCAAATATGGAGCCCAAGGGTAGCATATACAAAGAGAATAATAAAGGGCCCAAGACAGACCCCTGGGGCACACCACAGCAGAGAGGGGCAACAGAGGAAGAGTATCCTCCTATCACAACAGAGTAGGATCTGTCAGTGAGGTAAGAATTGAACCAATTAAGGGCAGAACCCTTGATGCCTACAACATGCTCTAGCCTCCTCAAGAGTATATTATGATCAACCATGTCAAAGGCTGAAGACAGATCCAGTAAAACTAAAACAGCAGGGCGACCAGAGTCAGCAAATATAAGAAGATCATTATAGACTCTTAGCAGGGCCGTTTCAGTGCTATGGTGTGGCTTAAAGCCAGACTGGAATTTGTCTGTGATATTATTTGCAACTAAATAAGCCTGTATTTGGAGAAAGACGGCTTTCTCTAAAATTTTTGATAAAAACGGAAGCTTCGAGATTGGCCTATAATTGGCAGGGTCTTTCTGATCAAAATTACTTTTTTTAAGAACGGGGTGCACTACCGCATGTTTAAAAGCAGTCGGGACACAGCCCACAAACAATGATAAATTCATTAAGAATAAAATGCAAGGCCCAATTTCTTCAAAACCTTCCTTGATAATTCGGGATGGAAGGATATCATGCACAGAATTCGAGTTTCTCAGTTTTTCAATTATTCCCTTAAGAGTGGGGAGTGATAGCAGCTCAAAGTGAGAAAAGGTGGACATGCATCCTAAAACCGGAACAGGGTTCAGCACAAGAGAGTGAGAGTGTGAAGCCTTCAGTAATAAAACTTTCCCACTAAAATGATTAAGAAATTGTTCACAGAGAGCCTGAGAGGCCGAACTAGAGGGCGACATCATCCAGTAGGCGGTGCTCTCCTTCTGCACTGTGTTCAACCATTGTGTCAATAATAAGTGCTGCTGTGAAGAGAACAATTCTCAGACTGAATGTTGAACATCAGCTAGTTTCTCCTGTTGATTGAAACCTTGTTGTACAGATGGAACATTGGCTGTGGATTATTCTTGCTGCTCTTTTCTTTGGTAAGATACAAACATCAACATGTTTCCTCTGTTTAAATAAATGTGTAAGTCTGACTAATGGTGAGTTTTTAATCATGTTTATTGATCCATCTCTTCCTCTGCATGTTCTGTTCTTCCTCAGAGTGTAAAGGAGAAGACAAAGTGATCCAGGAACAAGGAGATGTCACTGCTGCTGAAGGAGTCACAGTTACACTTAACTGCAAATATGAAACAACTTCTACATACGCATATTTGTTCTGGTACAAACAAGAAGTGAACAAATTTCCACAATATGTTTTAAGACGTGACACAGCATCAGAGGACAACGCTCAAGAGTTCCCAAAAAACAGATTTGATGCTGAACTCAGAGACAAATCAGTTCCTCTGAAGATCCAGAAGCTTCAGCTGTCTGACTCTGCTGTGTACCAAAACTCTGTACAAAAACCTTTGGAGCAAATATACGGTGGCCCTGAAGTGCAAACCACAAAAACAAATCACAAAACGCAAAAACAAATTGAAAAGCGCAAAAACAAATTGAAAAGCGCAAAAACAAAAACCAAACCGGAAGAGGTAGGTACCAATGCTGCAACAACAGGCATCACTGATTGGATGATGGATCCGGTAGCCTTTTGAACCGGAAGTTGTTCTGTTCGGAAGTTTGGTGACTGCTCTACCAACTTTTTTCCACAACTTGGACAAAACATGTTGGCTGTATCCCAATTCAGGGTCTGTAGCCTTAAAGGCTGCATTTTAAGGCCGATTACGTCACAGCGGCGCGCCGAAGGCTGTCCCAACTCAAAGGCTGCTCGAAATGCGGCCCTCAAATTCGGCCTTCATTTCCCTGAATTTTAAGGCTGTGGCGGTGTAGACTTCGTGGCCCAACATATCCCACAATTTATAGCGCGGCAGTCACTGTGGATAATTTTGCCGCAGACGGCAGAAGCGTAGCGGCCGAAGAGTAAACTGTTAAACGTAAGTACTGAATATGATGTCACTTTTTTATGTGCAAATGTTTAATAATGAGGAACATTAAAACACTACTGTTGGCCACATGTCGGCAAAGTTATGTGACATTAGCGATGTTTGTACTTTCAGTGTTTACTTTGTTTTAAAGCATTTAAAATATAATAATACAATAGTCGACCTTAATCTTACAGAGAATGTGATGATTTTATGGATAATTAAAGTCAGTCATATATCCACAAACACAA
The DNA here is from genome assembly GCF_001858045.2 of Oreochromis niloticus. Taxonomy (NCBI): domain Eukaryota; kingdom Metazoa; phylum Chordata; class Actinopteri; order Cichliformes; family Cichlidae; genus Oreochromis; species Oreochromis niloticus. The sequence goes on from NC_031982.2 coordinate 35,292,671, forward strand.
CAAGCTGAAAGTCAGTGATGCTGCTCGGTTTGCAGTCCTGAATATGACGGCACAAGCAGGATTCACTGCACTGTTAATGTTAGCTATGTTATATTGCTGCCTCTGTTCGGTGGTGTCGAGCCAAACGGACTTTAACGTGTGTTTGAACGAGCTGACGGTTCACTCGTTAAGCTGAAAGAAAGATGCTTTAATCACAGGAGTCACACATGTGTCCACTGGACCATCTGGGAACTCTTCTTGTTTAGCACTCGTAATAACACAAACACTAAATCCTCCTTCTCTTGTGCTGTTTTGTAGCAGTGTATACACCTGAGACTGTCACCTGTCTGTCTGTCCTGCACTCTCTCTCTGTTTCTGTCTCTCTGATTGTGGAATAAAAGTATGAACATGTATTTATAAGTTACACTTGTGTTTGAATCCTGCAGCTTATCACACATTTGATTTCCATGTGTGACAACTGCAAGTGTCCAGAGTGAGGACAGACTGAGGGACCCACTGCTGCACATCATCTGTGAGGCTTTGCACCCCTGATGATCCACCAGGACAAACTCAGCAGTGTGTGAGGAAGAGGAGGAGGAAGAGCCAGCAGCAGCTGACAGATGGAGAGAATAGACAGACTGTTCCCTGTTTGTGAAGGACTGCTAGGAAAGTTTAACATCACTAATTGTCTGTCCTGAATCAGTCTTATTAGGTAATGTTCAAATAATGTTATCATCCCAGTGTTTTCAGTGTGGGAGAAAGTACTCAGGGCCTTCAAGTTACACACTATGAAAGGCAGCAACAAGTTTAATATTCAGAAACCTAAAGTATGTATCAGCAGCAGAATGGAGCTAAAAATAAATGTTTGTTTCAGTTCTATGAAGCTTTGAGTATTTTGGATTAGTAGCACTGCTGTGTTTGTTGCATCATATTGCTGTAATTGTTTATATGCTTTATATATTCTGAGGTAAGTTGATCTATAGTGTTACATCATATTCTATAAGGATGTTATGTGTTTGTAGACTTTCTGCCCAGTTTGACCCATTTAGCAGAAGTCAGCCTGTTTAAGGCTCTGATATCTATTCTGTATGACTTAAAGCAGTTATGACATGGTCTGATTTTCTCACCCAATAAAGGAATATTTCATATATCAGTCTGATCTTCATTCTATCAGAAACAGTTATCACAGCTCGGACATTTTCTTTTTACACATATATGTAAGCATTGAGCCAAATTTAGTAATGCCAACATACTGAAGGAACAATATTTGTCTCTTATATATAATACATCTGTATATACACTGTCAGAGATACTTGAGTGTCTTTGAGTGAAGATTTAAGGTGATAGGAAATATAAATAACTGCAACTTGAATCTTTACTGAAGCTCAGTATTAGACACAGAGTTCACTCACATGTGCTGTACCAGTGTACCTGCACATGTGATGTGACAATAGAAGTGATTTGATTTGAGAGTTCAAACTCACTGCTGTAATAACTTATGATTAATATAATAACTATGATATTGGCCATATCATATTTACACTGACTTTAGTCTCATGAACAACATTAGCTAATTGTTATTTACTAGCTAATCTTAAATGACTGTTCAGTACAGATATGAAGGCCAGCAATCATATTTTACAGTCCTGTGGTCTCAGCCTCAGATACTTATTAAATCACACAAAGCTCGTGTAGAAACAAACACACGAACAAAATATGTTCTCCTTCATTTCCGTCAAAGCTGTATGAAACGTTTCCAGCGGTTGGTGTTATGGTTGCTAGGCAACCTGGGCAGCGCGACGGAGGCTAGATCGTCCCATTTCACAAGCCTCGCACTTCCGGCCTTAGCGTTTTTAAGTACGCGGCCCTTGAGGATCGTTGAGGCTGCGTACTTTAAGGCTGCAGACCCTGAATTGGGATACAGCCGTTGACTGCTCTTTCTCATAACCACGTTCGGCAGAACAACTTCCGGTTCAAAAGGCTACCGGATCCATCATCCAATCAGTGATGCCTGTTGTTGCAGCATTGGTACCTACCTCTTCCGGTTTGGTTTTTGTTTTTGCGTTTTGTGATTTGTTGTTGCGCTTTTCAATTTGTTTTTGCGTTAAGTGAATTTGTTGTTGCGCTTTTCAATTTGTTTTTGCGCTTTTCAATTTGTTTTTGCGCTTTTCAATTTGTTGTGCGTTTTGTGATTTGTTTCTGTGGTTTGCACTTCAGGGCCACCGTACAAAGACAACAGAATACTCCACAACATCCACTAGAGGGAGCCACACACTGTTAAACTGTCAAAGTCCACCTGTAGGTCTGAATTCTCTGTTCTTATGATTAAACAAAGTCTTATCTATAATTAGTTATGTTACATTTTATCACTGTGCTGTTGTTTGATTTTTCTCTGTGTTTCTTGCATTATGTATATTATGAAGAATTGTTTTATGAAAGTTTTATATTATAGATATTATTTTGCTGTTTTTCTGGACCCTCTGAAAAACACTTTTACACTACAAGGGTGTTGAAGCCTCTCATGTAGTTGTTGTGTTTTCTGGGACTGTGCTGATGTGTCTTCCATGATTAAACACAGCTGCAGTCATCAGAGTCGTGCACTACTTTGTGTTATCCAGATAACTTCAGGGTTGCCCCGGGTTTCTGTGCTACGAAGGTGGGTCACTGCTCACCAGGACAAATCACCAAAGAAACTTATGCTGTGAACTAACCTGCCCCACAATAGGTTCAGTTCCACATTAGAGATCAACAGGTATGACATCACCACCCACTGACCAATCAATTCTCCAGGAAACAGGTCATCATTCCTGGAAGATCCTTTGGACCTCCATGCAACAGTAGGAAGGTCCAAAGTTTTTTCTTTAATATAGAGTAATGTCCTTCAGTTTCCCTGGTGAGCATCAGTAAGAAGTAATAAATAATCCAGATTTTTATTTATTGATTTTTTCCTTTGGTAAGAAACAAACTTACAATAAATGTGTTGCTTTATTGGCATTAATGTCTGAGGCTAAAACAGGAAACCTGCTCTGTACTTGCTGCCTTCATATCAAATTTGTAGTAAAGTTTTATTCTATTTTTATATTGAATCTTTCCTCTCAAACTCTGAAACTGCAGCTGGTCTGCATGAGAGAGAATCAAAGCTCAGGAGCAGGTTATGTTCTGAGCTCTGAGCTTTTCCACTGATTCTTTTATTTAAAGCATCAAACAGATTCTCTGCTGGGGGAATATGTTCTATGAGTGCAAGCTGTAAGTGACAACATCTTGTTATACTTCTAATCTGCTGTTGCTGAGTCTGTTTCACTCTCCTGGAAACACACATGAAGATCACCTGTTCTACCGATCACATTCATTTCACTTTGATTTGAGATAAACTGAAGAGATTTCCAGACTTCTCTGTCAGTCAGCTTTAATCTTTAAATGGATCCAGTTTACAGCTCCACAGCTGTAATGTGCAGCTGTGACCTTAGAAACAAACAGAGCAGTGAGAGCGCACTCACAGATGAAATTATTAACTAGAATTCAAATGTTTACTGTGTGTTAAATCAGCAGATTCACTGAAACATTTCCTGCAGGATTCATTTCTTGTCTTTGTAACATCAGTCTTGCAGTTGCTGGTATAGTTTTATGTTCTTTATAGATGTTTAATCACCATTCAATAACATCTCTGGAGTAGGTGACACTCATAGGGATGATTTTCAATGTAAGAGTCATGTGATCCATGAACCGCCCCTTTCAGATTGGTCAGTTGCTGCCATCATCATGCAGGGTAAACCCTGCTTTAACTTCATGAGTTTGTAACAAGCTTCATGTGATGATTCATCCTGATCAGCAGTCTTAAAGTAAGATAATGGAAAGATGTCCTGGGTGTGCTGAATGAGGTTTGGAGTACAGCGCCCTCTTCAGCTCACTTTGCATTGATGAGCATGAGCAGAGGGAGACCTTGGGGCTGAAGCTTTCTGCTGATTGCTGTTTTTTGTTGCAGTTTTTCTTGGTTTTATGCAGTTTGTGTGATTGTTGATAATGTTTTCATGCACTGATGTGTGTTATTAGCTGTGCAGTGACTGAATAAAGCAGAACTAACAGCCACAGAAGTGCATCTGATTCCTTTGTGTGCTTCATCAGTTTCTCTCATGCTTAGTGTGCCGCAGCTATTTTTGGTCACTAGTTAGCAGCATCAAAGGTTTTTTCCACATATAAGTTTTTAAGGACATTTAATAAAAGCCCGCTGCTGATTGGACACATCAGACTAGGATGTAAGAATTCAGGGATTGTGTGAGGAAGCTTTATCATTTGCTTTCCTTTATAGTTCATGCTGTAGGTTAACTAAGGTGCTCTTTTTAAAGGCTTTGATTTCATGCAGTTCTCAAAATTGTGCGGAGAAATGTTTTTTTGTTTTTTTTGTTTTTTAACACATTAGCATTTATAGAAAATGACCTGAAGATGGAAAAGTGGTCCTAAAAGTTAGAAATTACAGTTTGTCTGTTTTGCTTGTAAGAGACACCAGGCAGCAGACAAAATCTGCTCAGGAAGTAAATCCCACATAAGAAATGCCAAAACGTGTGCACTACTGAGAGTCGTCCAGCATTGTTATCAAAGCTGAGAACTTTCACCTGCTGCTCGAACATGTTTCAGTCAGAGTGTGTGTGCAGGATGCAGTCGGAGCTCTGCAGGCTCCTCCTTCAGTCTGACCTTCTTGATGATGATGATGATGATGATGATGATGACTGCAGCATCACTGTCATTTCTAAAGCTTCATCAGCCTGAATGGAAACAGAGCTCAGCAGGAGGAGGAGCTACACCAGTGAATATGAAAGGCTTCATTTAGGAGCTGAAGAGCTGCTGTGTTCTCTCTATTGTTCATTCAGTCCAAGAGAAAATCATGTTCCTGCTTTTCATTTGGATGATGATGGTCTCCTTTCAGACTGGTGAGTCATCAAAAGATGGAGTGAGATGTAAAAGGAGATGATAGACATGAAAAGATTTGGATGTTGTTTGAATTGATTCACTTTTTATAAACTAAACTAAGTTTAAAGATACAGAAACATCCTGGTGAAATATGTCTTTGTTGTTTTCAGGATCCTCTGAGGATTTACTGACACCATCTAAAGATGTAGTGATGAGTTTGGAAGGAGACACTGTGACTCTCTCCTGCAAATATTCAGGCTCTGTCCTGAACCTCTACTGGTACCATCAGAAGTCCGGTTCACGTCCACAGCTTCTCATGGCAGAACATTCAGCGCAAACAGAAAGGCTGAAGTTTATACATGAGAGAGAAAAAAAGGAGTTTTATCTGGAGATCTCCTCTGCTGCAGTGACAGACTCTGCTGTGTACTACTGTGCTCTGCAGCCCAGTGACAGGAAGCACCAAAACTCTGTACAAAAACCTTTGGAGCAAAAACAACAGAATACTCCACAACATCCACTAGAGGGAGCCACACACTGTTAAACTCCTTTGGTTTGATTCATTCAGTTAATAAAATGTCTTTTGCATAAAAACAGAAACTATAATTCACTTCTTAAAGGAAAGATTTCTCACATACATGAATCATCCTCCGTTGTTCTCTCTCTTCACTGCAGTTTCTTTAAAACTGTCTCTTCATGATCAGATGTGCAGATCACAGCCTGATGGTAGCAGACCTGTTAGTGACTTTTAATCTTCATCCATCATTTTTTGTTTCTCAGATATGTTTTTCTTACACATATTTCATGAATGTTGCTTCTTAGACAGATGTTTAGTTATATTTATATTATCAGAGTCAGAATCGTGTTTATTGGCCATGTTTATGCACAGACACATACAAGGAATTTGGTTCCGGTAGATGGAGACTCTCAAGCACAGCAATGTCAATCTCAACAATGTAAGCAACACAATTCACACACACACACACACACACACACACACACACACACGTATGGATATATACAGCTACACAAACATACACAAAGCTGTGTAAACCAACCATAAATAACTAATCTAAACTTATATACATAGAATACAGAATGAAGAAATGAAATGAGGTGGAATGAATACTACAGAATGTACATAAGGTGCAGCTGCAGTCTGGCAGTGGGAGCAGTGTGACAGGTCAGCTGTTTAGGAGGGAGATGGCGAGGGGAAAGAAACTGTTCCTGTGTCGGGTGGTCCTGGTCTGCAGGCTTCTGTACCGTCTGCCAGAGGGCAGCAGGTCAAAAAGTCTGTGTCCAGGGTGTGAGGGGTCTGTGATGATTTCCCTGCCCATTTCCTGGTTCTTGAGAGGTGCAGGTCCTGGAGGGAGGGCAGGGGGGCGCCGATGATCCTTTCTGCTGCCCGTACAGTCCGCTGCAGTCTGCTCCTGTCCTGTTTAGTGACTGCACCATACCAGACTGTGATGGAGGAGCACAGGACAGACTCAATGACTGCAGTGTAGAACTGGATCAGCAGCTCCTGTGGAAGACTGTACTTCCCCAGTTGTCTCAGGAAGTACATCCTCTGCTGGGTCTTTTTGAGGATGGAGGAGATGTTGGTCTCCCACTTCAGGTCCTGGGAGATGGTGGTACCCAGGAACTTGAAGATCTTCACAGTCGACACCGGGCTGTCTGATATGATGAAGGGGAGCAGAGTTGAGGGATGTCTCCTGAAGTCCACTGTCATCTCTACAGTCTTAAGCATGTTCAGCTCCAGGTTGTGCTGACTGCACCAGAGTACCAGCCGCTCAACTTCCTGCTGGTATGCAGACTCATCACCATCCTGGATGAGTCCAATGACGGTGGTGTCATCTGCAAACTTTAGGAGTTTAACAGCCGAGTTCTTGGACGTGCAGTCATTAGTGTAGAGGGAGAACAGTAGTGGTGAGAGGACACATCCTTGAGGGGCACCAGTACTGAGGGACCGAGTTTCAGAGGTGATCTCCCCCAGCCTCACTTGCTGCTTCCTGTCTGTCAGGAAGTTGGTGATCTACGGACAGGTAGCTGTTGACACGCTGAGCTGGGAGAGTTTGGAGGTGAGAAGTTCAGGCACAATGGTGTTAAAAGCCGAACTAAAGTCCACAAACAGGACCCTGGCATAAGTTCCCGGGCGGTCGAGGTGTTGCAGGATGTAATGCAGCCCCATGTTCACTGCATCATCCACCGACCTGTTTGCCCGGTAGGCAAACTGCAGAGGGTCCAACTGGTGGCCTGTAATGTCCTTCAGATGGGCTAACACCAGTCTTTCAAAGGATTTCATGACCACAGACGTCAAGGCGACAAGTCTGTAATCATTCAGTCCTGTAATGGTGGGTTTCTTGGGAACAGGGATGATGGTGGAGCGTTTGAAGCAGGAGGGAAAAAGATGCGGGTAAATGTGGGAGCCAGCTGCACAGGTTTTGAGGCAGGAGGGTGAAACACCGTCTGGTCCGGGGGCTTTCCTGGGCTTCTGTTTCTGAAACAGTCAGCTCACATCCCGAGTGCGTATTCTGAGTTTCAGGGAGGAGGAAAGGGGGGTGAGAGGTGTGATGGAGGTCGTTGAGTCTGGATTGGGGAGGGGGAGGTGGGAGGTGTGTTGGGGGTCAGTGTCTGAAACAATGTCTCTGGGAAGGGGAGGGTGAGGTGTGGGAGTCTGTCCGTCTCAAACCTGCAGTCGAATGTATTTAGCTCGTTGGTCAGGTCTTGTTTGCTTCAACAGAGGGTGGGGGGCGTCTGTAGCTGGTGATTTCCTGCAGGCCCCTCCACACTGATGCAGGGTCGTTGGCTGAGAGCCGTTCTTCCAGCTTCTGGGAGTAGACCCTTTTAGCTGCTGTGATCTCCTTGGTCAGTGTGTTCCTGGCCTGCTTGTCCAGGGCCCTGTCACCACTTCTGTAGGCGTCCTCCTTGGCCTTACGAAGATGTTGGAGTTTAGGAGTGAACCATGGTTTGTTGTTGTATGTGCAAAAGGTCTTGGTTGGCACACACACGTCTTCACAAAAACTGATGTATGATGTCACAGTGTCCGTGAGCTCATCCAGGTTCTCAGATGCAGCTTCAAAAACAGTCCAATCAGTGCAGTCAAACAGTCCTGCAGTTCCTGCTTTGCTGCGTTAGTCCACTTCTTCACAGTTTTGACTACAGGTTTGCCACGTTTGAGTTGTTGCCTATAAACTGGAATAAGATGGACCAGGCAGCGATCAGAATGTCCCAAAGCTGCCCGGGGCACAGAGCGATAGGCATCTTTTAGAGTGGTGTAACAGTGATCCAGTGTGATGTTGTCCCTGGTGGGGCAGTCTATATGCCGTCTGTATTTAGGAAGTTCATCGTTTAGGTTTGCTCTGTTAAAATCCCCAAGGACAATTGTAAAGGAATCCAGGAATTTCCTTTCCAGGGTGGTGATCTGGTCAGCCAGCTCGCACAGTGCGTTGTTCGCGTTGGCCTGAAGAGGGATGTAAACCAACCAGCATGAAGGAAGAAAACTCCCACAGTGAATAAAACGGTTTGCAGTTGATGAAAAAAGTTTCCAGGTTTGGGCTGCAGTGTTTCTGTAACACTGTGACATCAGTACACCAACCTTCGTTAATGTAGAAGCAGACTCCACCACCCTTTGTTTTCCCTGAGAGCTCAGTTTCGCGGTCCGCCCGGTGAAGTTGGAAGCCCGGCAGATTTAACACAGCGTCTGGGACTCACTCACTGAGCCAGGTTTCAGTGAAGCAGAGGGCAGCAGAGCGTGCAAAGTCCTTGTTGGTCTGGATTAAAAGCAGTAATTCGTCAACTTTGTTTGGAAGAGAGCGGAGATTCGCGAGGTGAATGGAGGGGAGTGTTGTAGCCGACATAGTTTCACCAGCGCAGCGTCTCCCATCTGCGTCTCCTCCGGGAGCCACAGAGAGCTGCTGCGCCTCCGATTAAAATCTCTGAAAAACTTTCCGGGTTTATGAAAAATGGATATGAACTATTTTGAGACGACTGCCTGATGTTTAGCAGTTGATCTCTGGAGAAAGTGATGCGGTCTGAGTGACCAAAAGCACAGAAAACAAACATAAACAAGAAAAGTGCGAGAGAGCGCAGTACCACGGCGCCATCTTTAGCACAGCTCAAGAGAATACAATGAGAAAGGAAAACAGCTTTATTGGGCAAAAATACAAAATACAGCGGTATGGTTTCTCTCATTTGTACATGCTGAAGTTGAACCCACAGCAGAGATGATCACTGTCACCTGTGTCTGTTCTGGGTCTCTCCACTTTTTGTCTACTTCATTTAGAAAACAACATTTGTGAAATGAATCCCTTCCTGATCATCATTCAGAAATCTGAAAATGCTTTGATTTTTCTAAAAAGGTCATTTTTTTTTTAAACTGGATATCAAAAGCCGACATGAAGTAATTGTCATGTGAGACTGTAGCAGGCAGGAAGCGGACCTAAATGCAGGACTCAACATGAAAACTCTGAACAAAACCCTGAGAAACAAGAACTAAAACACTAGGAAATTAGGAAATGTGGAACTAAAAGTGAAACCAGAAACACGGGGAGACTTACACACATGAGGAGGTATGACACAACAAAGGGCAAAAGAAAACACAGGGCTTAAATATACAAGAGAGTAATGAGGGAAACAGGAGGGAAACACAGCTGCGACTAATAAGACATAACGAGACACGGGGAAGCAAAACTAGATACACTGACATTTCACATGGGAAACATTGAACCAGGAACACAAGACACAACACAAGGAACAGTAACTACAAAAGACAAAACCATGAAAAGCCCATAAAGTCCTCTTTTTTTATTGGGGCAATCGTTGTGCTCAGTTTTATCATGTGAAATTGGTAGTATTGTAATTTCAGACCATGCCAATGTGGTGCTGATCTCTCTCTTAAAGGTTTGGTAAACGGAGCAAATTTTTTAAGGTTCAACACAACTATTTTACAGGATCATACATTTGTATCCTACTTTAACACTGAGTTTAGATATTTTTCGTCCGACAACCTGCACTCAACAAATGACTCCGCCCTATTGTGGGAAACTATTAAAGCTACAGGAGAGGGATTCTTATTTTTGCAGAAATTGAGGAAGCAGAATCTGTTAATGACTGAGCTTAAATCAAAAGAAAGGATTTATGGTGACTTCCCAACTCCTGCCTCACTGCAAGAGATATCTGCAGTCAGATCAGCCTTAGCCTTTTACACAAGATGAGGAGATTAACCTCAAGTTTACCAGACAAAGATTTTATGAACATGGAAACAATGCCAGAAAATACTTGGCACATGGTACCAAAAAAGATCAGAAACACAAGTTATTACAGCTATTTGTGATGCTCAGAATGATCACGTATATGATAGTCAAATCATCAATAACACCTTCAAAGAATTTTACTGCAGACATTATGTCTGAACAACCAGTTGATGCACTGGAATTAATGGAGGATTTCTTTTCCCAGCTTGATCTGCCTACCACACCAGCCAAACAACAGAAAAAGCTTTTAGAGTGGATTTACTTATTTTACACTTTAAATAAATTCAGTCTTGATGATAATTTCATTAAGTGGGTAAAAATTTTGTATGATAGTCCTCAGGCGTCCATTTTGACTAACGGACTGAAATCACATAGTTTTCCATTGTTTAGAGCAGGGGTGGGCAACTCCAGGCCTCGAGTGCCGGTGCAGGTTTTAAATGTGTCCTTGATCCAACACAGCTGATTCAAATGGCTAAATGACCTCCTCAACATGTCCTGAAGTTCTCCAGAGGCCTGGTAACAAACTAATGATGTGATTCAGGTGTGCTGACCCAGGGTGAGATCTAAAACCTGCAGGACCCCGGCCCTCGAGGCCTGGAGTTGCCCACCCCTGATTTAGAGGAACGAGGTAAGGCTGCTCCCGTCACCTCTTTTGTTTGCCATTGAACCGTTAGCCGAGGCTATAAGGATGGCACCTGATGAAAATATAGTCAATTCTCTGTATCAATTTGTAGTGAAAAAAAAAATGTTGAACAAGGTGGGATTGAACTCACCACCTTTGAGCTGCAGAGCCGTGTCATTACTGATTGCGCCACGTGGAAAGGGGGCGGGGGTCTGAAAGACAGAGACTTGATCAGTCAGAATTAGATCGCGGTGAGAGGCAAAAAACGCCGTTTTTTGGTGTTACAAAACGTCGTGTAACTCAAAAACTAGCGAGGGCTAGCGGCATAATTCTTGTACTGGGTGAATCAGCGGACTTTGGTGTACTTTGACTGCGATTTTCATTGCTCTTTGTACCTCCGTCGCGGAGATATGACGAGAGAAGAAACGGCTTCATTTTCGGAGTTTGAAAACTGAGAGGAGGACAGATTTCCACCCCTCAAACAAACGTAATTCATTGCTCAACGGTAAGATAATTGTAAAAACTGCTTCCACTGTGAGTGTCAGCAGTGTCTGAAGATATATTGGCACAAGCCTCATGTCCTAACTTTGCTTTGTTTAAGAGATATGGCGATTTGAAAATGCTTCTCATTAGAGAGTCCCAGCGCTGATTTTGAACAGACTCTCCATTGACTTTGTATGGAGAGTTTTAAGACCTTGTGTTGGTCTGAGGCGATTTGATAAAAATCTGTAACTTCCACAACAGTGATGGTGACATTTTCTGAAAGCCAGCAAAAATACCTACGTTTTGATGTATAATTTGTCGGGGTTGAGTGGAAATTGAGCGAGTAGCAAGAAGTTGTTTAGACATGAAGAGAAAATTCAGAACGGACCAGCACTCACTCTGACTTAATTGCATAGCAACCATAGCAACGCATGTATTTTCTGAAAAATCACAATTTTGCAACTGAAAACTTAAAGAGAGATAAGATTAAAACGGTAGAAGATCTGAAAAAGCTGAATCAGACAGGAATAGCCCAATAATCTGAGAACATTTTAAAGTTTGAATGGAGTTTCTAGGTGAAAGCATGAGGATGTAGTTACGTTTCAAAAACAAGCAAGTTTTAGCAGAATTGTGGAAGTTTCCCATTCATTTCAATGGGACACAAAAAGTGTAATATTTTAAAAAGTATAATAGTAATAAACACCAAAAGATATAGCCGGAATTAGCAGAAATAGCAGAACAGTTTAGAGTTTGAACGGAGAAAATCGGCTGAAAACTGTGGGAGTAGATCCACGGCAAAAAACGGGGGAGCAACTTGAAGAATAAAGTTTAAAGGGAAACAGGATCTCAATAGTGTGGAAGCCCTTTAGGGCATCCACACTATTAATTGGTGTGTGTGTCGTCTGCACTGCCACTGTTCTGTCCACATTTGTATGTAGGCAGCTGTGTGTGTGCATGTGTCTGTAGCTGTTTTCTGTTGGCCAAGTCACAGGCACCTTCAGGCCTGGTGGGTGTGGCCTGGTGGGTGTGGCCCTGCTAGGGGACTGGCCACAACCGAAGTCCTTGCCACCCACCTGCTGCTGATCAGGGCTCGTCGGGGGAGGTATTTAGGAGAGCGATGGCGCTTCCACTGACGTGGGATTATTGCGTTAGGCTTCACGTCAGTCTTCTAGTTTAGTTGAAAAGTCAGTGAGTGTACGCCTGCTGGGAAAGAGTGTTTAACAGCTGCCTCTATTGTTTCCCTCAGGAGGAGTGTGGGACGAGAGAGAGCAGTAAGCACGGTGAGTGCAGAAGACACAGGAGCAGAGAGCACTTAACGGGGACTTTTTTTGGAAGAAGACACGTCACGGGAGTAAACGGAGAGCACGGGGATTTATTGCCTTTTTTGCACTGTAAATAAACGCACCGCTTGCAGTGAAGAGTCCTGCGTTCTGGGTCCTCCTTTCCCCACATCCTCATGGTTGGCCAGCGTCAACCGTGACAACCTCAGTGAAGAGTTTATGGGTCACAAGCTCCGTTTAGATCAAAATGAGGAAGAAGATACACAATCTGTCAGGCAGTGCTGTGAGGCAGGTAGAGGTAGGCCCCAAATGCAGGACATGAATGAAAAGGTTTAACTGAGAGACGCTTTTGTTTGCTGTGGAAACCTTCAGACATTACAAAATAAGAAAACATAACCTAAACTGAAACCTAAGAACTTGGAAGCTAGAAAACAATAAACAGAGAAACTAGAAAGTAACCATGAGCACTCAGGAAATGATTATTGTTATTATTACTATCAATATTTCCTGTTGGATCACGCACCATCAAACTGACCAAAGAGCCACAAAGTCAAACAGATGTTGTGTCCAAAAGTGTCAGCTGTAACTGGGACTGCTGCTGCACCACACCAATCCTGCATGTCGTGTCCACAGACATGACGTCTCTCAGGTTTGTGTTTTAAGATCCAATCAAATAAGATGATGCTTCATTTGAACAAACAGTTGTGAACAAAAATCCTTCCCAACATACACAAACTATTCTGAGATGTTTCTTGAATTCAGGACTTCTTACACATTTTTCTCCAAATGTCTCAAGTTTCAGACTTTTTAACTGTGTGAGTATCACCGACACTCTGACTCTGTCTACATCGTTAATATGACTTCTGCTTGTGTGACGTGTCACACGGCTCCCTTAAATTATTTTGGTTATAAAGTGTGTTACAGTTTTTTCTGATTGTTTAAGCACATTTTTTGTAACTACTGGCTATTTTTGCAAAACTCTACACACAAATAAGAAAACCTGTCACCCAATTATCAAAACATTGTAGTTCTCTTGCAAAAGCGAACACAGCTAGATTAACTCTTCACACCTTCGTAAAAATGGTGTTTTTGTATCAAACAGTAAACACAAGCCATCATCTACTAAGCACACAATGCGGCAACTGCACACTGATGGTAGGAATACAAAACACATCTGACTTTTGCTTTCTCTGTGCACAAGGTAGGCCATGTCAGTTTGAGCTCATACTTTTGTCATAGATCCGTAAGCATAGAGGGATCCAAACTTCAAGTACTGGTTTTTATTCACACACATCAAAACAAACACAAGTGTTTATTTCCAAGTATAGGATTATTTGCAATCGCCATATTGACTATATGGGTTTCTTGGTCTGCAGTGAACATGCTTCCTCTGCTCCCAGCATCTGGTCGTCTAGCAATTCTGTAAAGTAACAATTTCAGTATTTTTACATCTATGGTATTGTTGTGTTTCTCATTAGCATGGCAGTGCTACAAGTCTTAGTGCAAAGTGACTGTACTAACCGACTCTCATTTCAAAATGTCCTTATGATGCTTGCTACAGTGTAGTGGCTCGAGTTAGGCTGAACCCGTTGGCCAGCTTCCCTCAGGGTCACTCCATGGTTGATTACATGGTCCACTATTGTAGCTCTGATGTCATCAGCAATTCTTTCTTACTCTTCTTACCCGTCCTCTCCCCCCTCCTCGTCCTCCTCTCCCCCCTCCTCGTCCTCCTCTTGCTCCTCCTTGTCCTTGTCGTCCTCTTCATCCTACTTCTTCCCCTCCACGTCCTCTTCCTCGGCCTCCTCTACTTCTCACTCTTCCTGCTCCCTCCATTGTACTCCACACACAGAGCTTACCTGTAGCTTATTCATAGTGCTTAGGCTGATTGCAAAGTGAACTAATTATCTAAAAAAGTTTTCACATGTGACAGTGTGCCAGACAGTTGGCAAAATAGTGTAAATAATGGCCATAAATGTGTATAGTTTTGCTAGGAGTGTGTTGAAAATTTGGTAATTGAGTGTAAGCAGTGAGTTGTGTTTAAAGTTCTGCAAAGTGTGTCTTACAAAATGGCAAACTAAGTGCAAAGCAGTGTTTGCGCTTTTAGGTTTGCAAACTCAGTGAGTGGTTTTGCTATAAGTATTAATAGTTTTAGAAATTGTGCTATAAGAATCACAGTTTGGGTTTAAGCATTCAGAAAAAACTGTAACCACAGGAGGAGGAGTGACTGAGAGCAGAGAGGAGGAGCAGAGATTCAGGGAGGAGCTGAGCTGTTACTGAACTATAGAAGAGAGAAAAACCTCCACATTCAACAGAGTTCAACACAAAACAAACTTTACGTTCCTCAACATGCTGTCATTACATCACTGTGTGTTTCCTCTGATTCTTCTCACTCTCACAGGTATGCTCACCTACACAGGAAACTATGTTTAATTCAAATGATTCATTAATGTCAATTATTTATTGAAAAAGTTTCTCTCTTCCTTCAGGTGTCAGCTGTGATCTTCTCGCTCCATCCAAAGATGAAGAGTCCAGTTTAGAAGGCAGCACAGTTACTCTGACCTACAAATACAAAGTGTCACCTTCTGATTATTTCTTCTGGTATCGACAACATCCAGGAAAAGCACCAGAGTTCCTGATCTCACACTCTGCTTCAGGAACAGTAGTTGCACAAAAAATGACTGGATTGAAGATTCAAGTGAAGGGAACAGAAATCAATATGAGCATTTCCTCTGCTGCAGTGACAGACTCTGCTGTGTACTACTGTGCTCTGCAGCCCACAGTGACAGGAAACACCAAAACTCTGTACAAAAACCTTTGGAGCAAAGACAACAGAATACTCCACAACATCCACTAGAGGGAGCCACACACTGTTAAACCTCTGATTCTTGTGTCATTGGACTGATGACAAAGACAACAGAGAAACGTGACTATCCAGTTCTGGGACCAGGAGTTGCAGTTTTAACAGTCGTCCACACCAGCTTATTATTTTTGTTTTTGATAATTTTTTTTTATTTTTAAAACACATTTTTTCCAACATTTAAAACAAAAACAAACCCCAAACAAACAAAAACAAACAACCATGCACTTCACAAACACCACAGGTACCAAAACCTGGAGTTGATTAGAGTTTACAAATCTGGGTCCAGTTTAGTCCAATCTGGCTTCGCAAAGTGTTCCAAGAAGGGGTTCCAGACACTCCCAAGAGAATCTGTTGAGTCTTTGCTTTTTCATTAGTATTATGGACATCATGTCTGTTACCCACAACTGAAAGGAAGGAGGAGTGGGGGACTTCCACTGCCTCAGGATTAGCCTCCTGGCAGCAATCAAACCTACTTCCAATGGCCGCTGCACTTTAAACGGGAGCAGCTCTGACGTCAGAGAACATCCAAAAATGACAAGTTCAGGTTCAGGCTGTACAGGTGTCATATATGCTTTGGAATACCAGTCAAATATTTTAGACCAAAAGCCTGTTAATGAGGGAGAAGACCAAAAGGCATGGAACAACGTACCTTCTGCCAGTAAATGGTAAATGGCCTGTATTTATATAGCGCTTTACTAGTCCCTAAGGACCCCAAAGCGCTTTACATATCCAGTCATCCACCCATTCACGCACACATTCACACACTGGTGATGGCAATCTACATTGTAGCCACAGCCACCCTGGGGCGCACTGACACCTGCACCTGTCACACATTGGGGAGACAGAAGGATAAATGTTGGGCAGTCTGAGCTTAGAATAGTGTAACAGGTGGAGGATTTTAACTGAATTAACTGGTGTCTAATGTTCAGGGAGCAAGAATGGATTTTAGACAGACACTTACTCCACATAGATTCAGGCACCTTCATCCCCCATTTATTCTCCCAAGCCTGCCTAATCCCAGCTGTATGCACTACAACAGAAGTACCAAATAACTGTACAATTTTTGTGATATGATGTCTGGAATCAGGTTTTGAGTATTTTGTAGATGCCATGTTCTGACGGTAGAGTTGCAAAATCTTTAAACTTGGACTGGATGTAATGCCTGACCTGCAGATATCTATATAAATGTGAATGCAGCAGATTATGTTTCCCTTTTAGTTGACCAAATGAAGAACATTTGTTATCAATATACAAATCCTTAATAAGAATAAGGGTTTCTCTCCAGTCATGAGAATTCTTATCTTGCCAAGGAGGCATAAAATCATGATTAAAACATATCTGTACAGATGTGTCTGGCAGTTCCAAAAATCTTCTACTCTGATTCAAGATTCTAATGGTTTGTTGTAATTAAAATATTAGCAGCCCAGTAATAATGTCTGAAAATTGGCAGGCCCAGCCCTCCGTCTTTCTTGGATTTCTGCAAATGCACTTTAGAGATTCTGGCCCTCTTGCCATTCCAAATATAGGACGTTGGCAGCTAATTCATGTGGTTCTGTAGGTCAGTCTGTACGGATAGCACCGACTGGAACTTGGCCTCAAAAGCATCAAACCGTTCATCAGGTTTCTCCAGGATTGATTCAGATATTGTCTTACATATTTCCTGGCATATGTTCTACATTTCAATCTTGTCATCTGTGGTGACAACTTTAGGCTCAGCCAAAGCCCTGCTAGCGCAGCTATCATTAGCACCAAGCGAGAGCTCAAACCCACGCGTCTACATCATACACATGTGCACTAGCCTTCCACACCAGCTTGTTAATCTACCAAAGACCCAGACAGAGTTTTCATTCATTTTAAAGCCTGAAAGCTGTTTTATTTGTTATCATCTATCGTCCACCTGGGCCTTACACAGAGTTTCCATTGGTGGAGGGACTCAACCAAACTGGAGCAGGGCCAAGCGGTGGGTTTGGTGACTCACCCCCAGTTGCCACAGACGCCTCCCCAGTAGGGTGTGGTCCACGAGGGCTGTGTGGTCACCGGCCATTGGACCAGCCATTGAGAGTCACAGCACATAAATGTGTTGGAGCTGCAAGCTGTGGTCCTGCCATGGTCACAGCAGCCTACATGAAGAGGTGGGGGGCCTAAGCTCCCCCCTCCTCTCCAGGATGGCTACTCGGCTGTGGCAGTGGGATCACCTCCTGTTCCACTCACTGAGAGCAGTTCATGTTCCAGGGCCACTGAATACGGCATCGAGTTCTGGAGAAACAGAGACACAAAAAGAAAACTGATGATGATAAAATTAAAAGTTTGATTCATTTTAGTATTACTGCATTTATAACTGTTGAATGATTGTGGCTGAGCTGGGTGCTTAGTTAAAGTGTGTGCGCTAGAACATAAAGGATCATTCCGCAGTAAAAGCAGTAAAAGCAGCTTAAAAACAATCCAACAACTAAAACTGGTCCATTCAGAAAAGAGCTGCTGTTAAAAAAGTGCTTCTGCTGGTGTTCTTGTGGTCAGCAAGCAAACTAATGAAGCTCTGCAATGTGAAAGTGTTATTCACAAGCACACAAAAGGTGCTCTCTAAAACCTTAAACACCAAACAGTGTGAACTTTCCATTTAAATGAAGGAAGAAGAACTGTTTTTAAGGATGACTGGGACATAAAGTTTAACAGGACAGCATATACAGCACTTATTTTTCACTGAATAATGAAAGAGGCAGCTTTCTGCAAGAAGTCTACACTGACCTTTCACCCTTCAGTAAAGGCTCAAACTTGTATATAACTATTGCACATTTCTGAGGAGGATACGGAAGTGAGAGAAGTGAACATTCAGCTCAAAGAGGAGACAGAGGGCGACATCATCCAGTAGGCGGTGCTCTCCTTCTGCACTGTGTTCAACCATTGTGTCAATAATAAGTGCTGCTGTGAAGAGAACAATTCTCAGACTGAATGTTGAACATCAGCTAGTTTCTCCTGTTGATTGAAACCTTGTTGTACAGATGGAACATTGGCTGTGGATTATTCTTGCTGCTCTTTTCTTTGGTAAGATACAAACATCAACATGTTTCCTCTGCACACGATTCACAACAAGGACAGAAAGAGGAGATTTAATCATTTTACACTGTGGAACTTTTCAATAACTTCAATCATGTTTATTGATCCATCTCTTCCTCTGCATGTTCTGTTCTTCCTCAGAGTGTAAAGGAGAAGACAAAGTGATCCAGGAACAAGGAGATGTCACTGCTGCTGAAGGAGACACAGTTACACTTCGATGTACATTTGAGACCAGTTACACAAATCCTACACTGATCTGGTACAAACAAGAAGTGAATAGTTACCCAAAGTATATGCTGCACTGTGTCTCAACATCAACACTTAAAGCTGAAGAATTCAACAAAGATAGATTTGATGCAAAAATCAACAAGAAAGAAAAGTCAGTTCCTCTGAAGATCCAGAAGCTTCAGCTGTCTGACTCTGCTGTGTACTACTGTGCTCTGCAGCCCACAGTGACAGGAAACACCAAAACTCTGTACAAAAACCTTTGGAGCAAAGACAACAGAATACTCCACAACATCCACTAGAGGGAGCCACACACTGTTAAACCTCTGATTCTTGTGTCATTGGACTGATGACAAAGACAACAGAGAAATGAAGCAGTAAAGATCAGAGACAGAGACAGAGCTGCTGTGGAAGCACAAAACTATTTGATTGGCTGAGCTATTAAACTGGCCCCGCCCACTGAAGTTGAGCTCATCCAATGACATTATTTGTTGGTCATTGTGCTGCAGTGGAAGAACATTGTTCATGTGCTGTCTGTCTGGCTTTAATAACTCCAAAGACATGTTGCTGCACCTCTTTTTGCTTCTATCTCACATTATAGGTGAGTTTAAGAACAGGGATTAAAGTTTAGTTGAAGCTGCTGCATTAAGCAGATATACAGACTGCATTTCACTACTTTTCTTCTTTCTTTTTCCAGGACTCACAGCTGGAGACTCAATCACTCCTCAACGAACTGAAGTCACTGAAACAGAAGGAAAATCTGTCACACTCACATGTAACTATCAGACAGATGCAAGTGGTTTTAGTCTTCACTGGTACAGACATCATTCTGACCTTCAGGCTCCTCAGTTTATACTCAGGAAAGCAGAAGGATCATGGAGTGGTGAATATATTCCTGATAATCGATATAAATCAGAAACATCTTCTACATCAACTAATCTGACCATAACAGCCCTAACCCTGGCAGACACAGCTCTCTACTACTGTGCTCTACAAACACACTGATACAAAGTGTAGAAGAGGCTGTACAAAAACCTGAACACAGATATCTGACTACTCTTCAAAGAGGAGGGAAGTGGTATTCAAAGCACAGCTTCATATCAGATGGATTCTGCTAATTCTTGTTTTATCAGAGTCACTGTGGTTACAGCTGCTAATGAAACACTGTGGGAGGATTCACATGAGCAGCAAATCCACATCAACCACAAACCAACTGTAGGAATGTTCAAACACGAAGACATTTTTTTCTTTATTTAGTGATGATGTGTGTAAAAAAGCATCAGAAGTCAAATAAAGTAACTAGTAATAAACTCCCAACATTGTTGGTGCATTAATGATGTTTTACAGCTGAGAGATTTACTTTGATATTCTCACATTTTCTCCTGCATGGTTTAAACTTTTCCTTCATTGTATTTGAATCACCTCTTTGTGTGATTTCTCGATGATGTCATAGGTACAGTTTCTCCTCTGTGTTCTGATTGGACATTTAAAGCAGCGCCATCATTGATGGTATCAGATCCATTTCACACGTTGTTGAAGTTCAGTCTGAAGTCACTTTAAGTCTCAAAGCTTCACTTTAACCTGCAAAGACCAACAATGTTTCACTTCTTAGTGATTCTTCTCCCCACACTGCACCACGACACCGGATATCAGGACTCCCCACGCTCCAAATTCCCAGTGTTAAAATTCAGTCATGAAACATTTTGGCAGATACAAGAAGATTCTTCTACTGTTTTCTCTTCTTCAGTTTTTAAAGATGAACATCATGATCCACACTGACATGCATTCATATTGTTTGGTTGACTGGATTAAAACTGAGCCTCTGCTCTTTATTTATCCTGTGCTTGTTTCTCGACTCACATTTCAGTCAGTTAAACCTGCTTCCTGCAATAGGAGCAAATATCCAATGAAAGCAGAGCAGCAGAAAGACGTGCTGAGTGTAAAGCTGTCAGCAGGGGGAATAACACAGGGCTGTGAATGAGTCCTGTCACTGTGATCAGGCTCCTCCTTCTAATCCACCAACTTAGTGTTGATGAAGACTAAACAGAGAGATCACAGCTTCTTTATACTTGCTGTAGCTCACAGTTACTCTACACTGCAGATATGACGCCTCTGTTCATCTCAGTGCTGCTGGCTGCTATGTGCCTCGGTATGAACACAACTCTGTTTCTTTGATATCAATCCAACATTGACATGATTCTTTAACAGCACACTGATACTGTTTGTTGGTGTTTTACAGAATGCAGAGCACAAAAAGACAACGTGCTGCAAGCAAAAGGAGAAGAGACTGCTGCTGCAGGAGGCACAGTAACACTTCACTGTCTCTATAACACCAGCAGTTTATCAAATCATTATCTCTTCTGGTACAAACAGGATGGAAACAACAGCCCCAAATTCCTCCTGAGTCGCTTTAAAGTTGGTGAGGGGAAAACAGAGGCTGGAGACAGATTTTCATCCACACTGGATTCCAGCATCAGATCAGTTCCTCTGAAGATCCAGAAGCTTCACCTGTCTGACTCTGCTGTGTACTACTGTGCTCTGCAGCCCACAGTGACAGGAAACACCAAAACTCTGTACAAAAACCTTTGGAGCAAAGACAACAGAATACTCCACAACATCCACTAGAGGGAGCCACACACTGTTAAACCTCTGATTCTTGTGTCATTGGACTGATGACAAAGACAACAGAGAAATGAAGCAGTAAAGATCAGAGACAGAGACAGAGCTGCTGTGGAAGCACAAAACTATTTGATTGGCTGAGCTATTAAACTGCCCCCGCCCACTGAAGTTGAGCTCATCCAATGACATTATTTGTTGGTCATTGTGCTGCAGTGGAAGAACATTGTTCATGTGCTGTCTGTCTGGCTTTAATAACTCCAAAGACATGTTGCTGCACCTCTTTTTGCTTCTATCTCACATTATAGGTGAGTTTAAGAACAGGGATTAAAGTTTAGTTGAAGCTGCTGCATTAAGCAGATATACAGACTGCATTTCACTACTTTTCTTCTTTCTTTTTCCAGGACTCACAGCTGGAGACTCAATCACTCCTCAACAAACTGAAGTCACTGAAACAGAAGGAGAATCTGTCAAACTCACATGTAGCTATGAGACAACAACAGGTTATGCACGTCTTTTCTGGTACAGACATCATTCTGACCTTCAGGCTCCTCAGTTTATACTCTGGAAATATGGAAAAGGGAGCACAGATGAATATATTCCTGATAATCGATATAAAACCAAAACATCACCTACATCAACTAATCTGACCATAACAGCCCTAACCCTGGCAGACACAGCTCTCTACTACTGTGCTCTACAAACACACTGATACAAAGTGTAGAAGAGGCTGTACAAAAACCTGAACACAGATATCTGACTACTCTTCAAAGAGGAGGGAAGTGGTATTCAAAGCACAGCTTCATATCAGATGGATTCTGCTAATTCCTGTTTTATCAGAGTCACTGTGGTTACAGCTGCTAATGAAACACTGTGGGAGGATTCACATGAGCAGCAAATCCACATCAACCACAAACCAACTGTAGGAACGTTCAGACACAATAAAAACTGTCAAACATCCAAAGCTGCTCATTTACACCATTTTATATTTAGCGGATGAGGACATGCAAAAATGCAGCAGAAGCAAAATAAACTGAGTAACAGAGGTTTATCTCTTTAAGTTAAAATCTCTCACATGAAGCTAAAAGTCCAACCAGGAAGACCATCTCATGCTTATTCCATTTATTCTCTTTGAACTCATCACATCAGATGATGATGCTCTCCTTCATCATTGTCCTGCTCTGGTACTTTGTGCCTGGCCTTCTTGAGGTCTCTGAGCAGGATCCTGGATGCTGCATCATCTGGTAACTTTATTGTGCTTCTGAGGACTTTATGTGTCAGAGTGACAGAATGGTGGTTTCTGTTTTACTGGACTTGTGTGCTAACCACAGTATAGGTTGATGTTTGACTCTGTAATTGCATCATCAGGTCTGCAGCAGTATGTTCTGGACACTCTGGTGAAGAGAGGAGCTGAGCTGTCATCTGATCACCATCTGGGGGTGAGCTGAGTCAGGTGGTGGGGGAGAATGCTGGACAGGCCTGGCGTATCAAAGTGGTTCAGGTGATCTTCAACTCCCACCTTCAGCAGAGCTTTGGCAGCAGTCTGAGTGAGGCTGGGGACTCATTGCTGATGGGGCTGTGCAGAGCTTTGGCTGCAAGCTGGTTGGTGCTTGTAGTGTTGGTGACCTCCTAACCAGATCTCATTAACTCCTCATGTTTTGGGGAATGAAAGGTCCAGCTGAAACATCCACTCTTTGTCAGATTGTTGTCTTCATTCTGGTGGAAATTCAGCTCTTAATTTATGACTTATGAGTTTGTGCTTGTAGCTTCTGTTACCTCACCATGTTCTCTTGTGTCTGCTCATAGCTCTGTGGACTTGAGTTACCTGAAACCTGAAGGATTCTCTCATTGTCTGCTGTTTGGAAAGGACTGACTTGTAACAGAGCTGGAAAACTCACCTGGAAAACTCACCTGCCCATCCACTCTCCACCCACTCAGCCTTATGAAACCTTCACTTACCTCCCTGACACAGAAGCTCTAAAAGTGAAACACAAGAAAGGACTCTAATAAATACTATATAAGCAATTCTGACTGCACTGACACTCAGCAGTCGTTCTCTCGGGCAGTTCTCTGGTGTCTCCCTGCTCTGTCCCTCTGCAGGAAACCTACTTACCTGCCCCCCTGTCTTTGAACCTTCTCAAAATAAAAGCATGTAAAGCTTTAGCCTCATGTGGGCTGCTTTAGAGTCGATGCATTCCTGTAATCATGACACTGAGAGGTTGTTCCAGTGATTTAAGTCATGTATTAATCGTAGTGGAGAGAAATTAATATGAATATTTCCTGTGTGAAGATGATGGTGTGATATCAGGGCTGCCACATGAAGGGGCAAAGTGAACAAGTTTATGAATACCTCTAAAAAAAACCCTTCAATGAGTATAAATGATCTTCTGATATTAACAATATCCTGGAACACCAACATGCACGCTCAGTCATCCAGGTAAGCAAATCCTAAAAAGCTGATTCTGTTCATCTGGATGTTTTCAGTGGGAGAAACGTTTCATCATCATCATCAGGTGACGTCTTCAGTCTCAGCTGACCTTTGCACAATGACTGAAACCAGCACCACTGAATGAACAATGGGCTGTGAGGTCAGTTTATGATCATTAATATGCAAATTGTCACAACCATTGATCAACATCCACTGATCAATGGTCATGAGTACCATTCTCTGTTAATCATACTAAGCTGCTGTGGAAGCACAAAACTATTTGATTGGCTGAGATGAAATTACAAAAATATACTAGAAAGCGAAAATTTCAGAAGAAATTTTATGTGTGCCTATGCCGCTGCTAATCACTGTAGTTGCCATTCATACGGCTACAGACAGCAAAACTCAGAAGAGCAGCCATTCTCCACCATGAACTATGGTAAAAACAAACACCGCTCACGCTTCACAGATGACAGCTTACAGTTTTGTGTAAAGATGAAGTTACTTCGTACAGCGCCGATTTGCAGACGCTGTGCACACAGGTTCATGAGCAGAAGTCCCATTGTACCACGGCAGACCCGACAATGTTTGCATGAACACGCTTTGAAGCATTACATTATAGACCACTTTTCACACATGCATTCACTTTTTGTTTTTTGTTATTTCTACACAGTGTTCTGAATTATGAACAATGGTCTACAGCCAATCTTGTGTATTATTATACAAACTTTGGTTGTGAGATTCAGATAACTATTTAATAAAAGCTAAATATTTTATATGAGAGTAAGAAAGAAAAGTATATCTTTATGTCCACCTTTCTCTGTTAATGCCCTACCTGGCCCCCTGGCAAAAGCTTTGCTAGATCCGCCCCTGCACAGTTACCAGCTGTCAGCTACACAAAAAAAGGAGCTTGGTGTTTACAGGGAGTGCAGAATTATTAGGCAAATGAGTATTTTGTCCACATCATCCTCTTCATGCATGTTGTCTTACTCCAAGCTGTATAGGCTCGAAAGCCTACTACTAATTAAGCATATTAGGTGATGTGCATCTCTGTAATGAGAAGGGGTGTGGTCTAATGACATCAACACCCTATATCAGGTGTGCATAATTATTAGGCAACCTCCTTTCCTTTGGCAAAATGGGTCAAAAGAAGGATGTTAGAGTGGATTGTTAATGTTTGTCATTTTTATGCTTGCTAACTCTGATGATAGGGATTCCACTATCCTTCCCCCCAGATTCTCGGGGTTCTGGGTAGGGGGCTGTAATGTTTTATTGCAGATACATCCTATCTGGAGGATCTACTTCTTTTGATCTAAGCTTCCTGAGTTTACGACCCTATGGTCAGCAGGAGGTCTCTCTTACACACACACACACACACACACACACACACACACACACACACACACACACACTGCCTCATCTTTGTAACCAAGGGGGGTTAAGAGGGGAGGTACGTGTTGTAAACTATTGTGTGAACTGTAACAGTTTGTCAATAAATAGCTGCGAGGGAAGCTGCTCTTAGAAGGACTTTGGGCTGGAGACAGGTTAGGAGCGTAGCTCCGAGCTGGTTCTTGACCAAGGACTTCCCTTGCTAGCAAGTAAAGGATGTTCGCCTTGTTTTTCTTTCATGGGAATAAGTCCTGGATACAGCGGGGTCTGAGTTTAGACCCAACATTTATTTGGTCCTTCGAGCCGGATCCTAACACATCGCATTCACCGAGGAGAGGGAGAGGACGCCACCGCAACGTCTGGGATGATTGGCGGAAAGCCCTAGTGCCTTGCTTGTCACTAGGCCGGAAAGTTTGTGCCTGAACTCCCCTCGGGATGGATGGCGATTGACGGGAACCAGAGACTCTTCCCATGAACGGAAACAACACGAACAGTGAGTAGAACAGGCCTTATGCGTCACTGAGACTGCGCGGGCAGACGCGGGTCCAGAGGAGCGCTGGTTGCGCGGGTTTCACGCGAACCTAAAACAATAGAGAGCGGCTACGTGACCGTGCGGTTTCTCGCAGGTACGGGAGTGCGCCAGCCGTGCGGGAAGGTCGCAGGCTACTAAAGAAACGGCTCCGTAGCTGCGCGGTTTCACGCGAGCACGGGAGTGCGTTGGACTGTGCGTTTAGGACGCAGGTCCATGAGAGCTGTGCGTGCAGACGCAAGCGATAGGCCTATTTTGTGTGTGTGCGGGCCAGACGTGGTCTGCGTGAGTGTGGCTGATTGTTGTCTTGTAATGAAGACTAAACCGAGTAAGTCTGCCTTGAGAGAGAATGAAATAACTGCAAAGTTTTTTTATTGGGCAGCACGTGGTGTGTGGTTTGTTGATGAATGAAGTGAAATTGTGCGGTAAGCAGAAGTGAGTGTGAGCGTGTCTGACGTCACGGTGTGTGTGAAAAGGTATCCAGCTGGGGCAGACGTGATTCTGTAGGTCACCTGCCCAGCGGACAAAGAAATAACATAGTTGTGTGGTGAATGATAGCATGAAGAGTGTTTGGTGTTTCTCAGCCTGAAACAGCTGTAACGCTACTTTCTGTTTTGAGAGAAGGATAGTTTAAGAGAGAGAGATGTGTGTTGTTTTAAGCAGTGATGAGATTAATGAAAATGTGATGAGAGGAACACAAAAACATACAGAAAATACATCAACTATACTAACCCTACATGCATATACACAATAAATGATACTCATGAAGACCAGACAGCATCTTAAGCATGAGATTCTGTTTGTCATCTTGTCCAAGTCACTAGTAAGATGAAAGTGATACATAGACTAGTGGACTGAATATTATAGGAGGACAGATGACTGCATCATAGAGGAAAACAGAATGCTGATGAGGGGTCTTACATGAGTGAGCTGAGTGAGCTGATTGTGAGTTTCTGGTGTGTGAAGAAGTTTTACCATGGCACACATTTGGTTACATGAGAAGAAACTTATTATGTGCTGAGACAACAGGGTTATGCTGTATGTTGTGTGTGGCTGATTGGATGAATGTTTGAGATTGATCTAGTTGTTGATTTGTCTTTTGTTATTAAGTTGAGCCTGCCAAATGGGTTGTTACAATGTATCCCCCTGGCATGAAGAACACGTGTGTCATGATTTAACGAGGCCTTTTTATTTTGATACTTTCACAGTGCACTGAAAGTTTTGTTTGATAATCTCTGTTTGAGCAGATCTGCACGATTGGAACAAAAGCGCTATACGACATGTAGAGAAAACCGTTGCAAACCGTTGACTTTCTCCAAAAAATTAAAATGGGTTCAGGAGAAAGTCACTTATCTGGGATGATTAAAATGAAAGTCCCTGTCAAAAAGGATTCAGCGAGATAATCCAGCCTAAATTCTTCTTTTGAAATTTTCTTCTTTTTTTGTTTTTAAAATGACGTCATTTTGCTATGTGTGGAAACTGAATGCGTCGATGGGTTCCACTTTTAGCAAAGAATGAATGAATGCATGAATGAGTGAATGATAAATGAGTAAGAGAAATCAAACTGACTGATTGACAACAGCTGACAAAAGCTGACAAGACTGACTGACTTAACACCATTGTGTGAAGTTAACCCCACCTGACAAAGGTGTGGCTGTATCTCTGTGTGTGTCTTTTGTTGCAGGAGCAGAAGGAGACCACAGGAGGAAACTTGGGTCACATGACTATGTGAACTCTGCAAATTTAACCTTTTAGTTTAAAATTTTCTGTGTCTGTGAATTTACCATGGGTGTGTCATTAACTACTTTGTGTTGCTCACAGAGATTACTGTGAGAAAGAGTGTATACGAATGCGCAGCGCTAACATTTACCTTTCTTTTTACAGCAGATGGTTAATCATGTGATTCGATCATGTGATTTATAGCAGGACACAACTTAATGATGTTTTTCTATCACAGGATTACTGAGATTTTGTATAAAGAAAACTGTAGTCACAGGCTGTGTGTTGATGATGAAATTACACTGTGTTGTTGAGAAAATGTCTGAAATTACAGGGAAGAAGTGAATGCAGTGTGGGATATATTGTATTTGAAACTAGTGTTACTTTTCTCACAGCAGAGTGTTAACTTTATGACCATTCACAGCTCCTCTGGAATTTGGATGGCCAACACCTGACCACCAGGATGAACTGTGTGTTAATGTTTGTTTTTTCTTTAAGAGTGCTTGTAAAGGATTCAGCACAGACAGACAAGTGACAATTGACCAAATGTGCAGTGGTTACAGAATAGTTGAACATGGGGCTCATTAGCTGGCCACTATTGAGCTCACAGTGATAAAATGAGTGGAGTGACAAACTTAAGGAAAGTCACCAATTAAATTGTGGAATAAATTGGGATGATTCATGATTTGGGACAAATTATGATAATAATAATAGTGATTTAATGATTGGAGAAAACCTGCACATGATATTTGTCTTTTATGCTGAATACTTTATTATTCCTTTGATCTATAGTCGGTTGAAAATGTGAAGTTTGATTTAAAGACTTTGTCTTCTAGGGTACAGGCTCCAGGTGGAGCTGGGAGTTAGACAAGCTAAACATTTAATTGCTGACTATTGTTTTAACACAGGGTTACAGGTTTGAGTGAAGCTGCTCCAAGGGACAAACCCTGGAGATTGTTTTAGGGAGACTGTGCAACATTTTTGTACATGTCTCGTTGGGGAGTTGACACATGGCGGAAGCCATGTGGCGAGAGGAGTGTCATTTTAATTTGCAGATGTCGCGAGATGCCATGACGAGAAGGAGTGACTGAGGAGATCGTCCATAAGATGGAAGCTGAGGCCAGGAGAGAGGCTTCAGAAGGATCAGAGATCACCTTCAGCACAGAGAGCTGTGCTACTGGGCTTCCAGGAGATCGTCATGAGGAGACTCTGCACAGCAAAATCTTAAATAAGCTGAAAGACTTTCGCCGTTGACGTTGAGGAAGACAACTAAGGTGTACGACGTGCTCTGCCTTTAAAATCTTCAGCAACGTTGGAACATGAGAACCTGAGGGAACGTGACAGGCTCAAAAAGTGACAGCGCAGAGGAGGTCCAGCGATGGACTTGTGGTTCTGTGAACAGCACAAATGCCAGGTGACTGTGAAATAACTAACAGCACTTTTTCCACAAGTGAAGCCAGTAACTTACTATCCTACCAGTTTAGCTCTAGTTGCTTGTGCTTTACCTCCATGCGTGAGATCAGTATGTGCAGCAGCTTAAACTGTACAATGTTTTAGGATATAGTTTTTCACCTTTTTGACATTGTTAGTTTAAAACGAGGTAGATGTCTACTACTGTAGACTAAAATTACATTTCTGTCACCTACAAACGCTTGTCTTTAATGTTCCTGTTACTCTCACAACCATACATATTACCATAAAGTGATGCACAATTCTGAAGCCGTCAAACCTTTTGCCAACGAAAGAAGAGGGCACTTCTCATGAGTGTAGACAGCACGTGGAGAAGGAGTGTAAGCCGAGGGATGACTTAATAGATGGTTAGGGAAAGGTTTGGTTTGTTGATGGTTTGCGTTAACAACAGCAGAGGGACAGACTAAAACAGGTTTTACTGTAGTAGATAGTGAGGAAGTTATCTGTGCAGGACAACTAGCATGTTTCCTATTTGCTTGAGCAGCAGATATGCTAGCTTTAATGGAAGTGTGTAAAGCTGCAGAGAGATAAGATGTGACAATATACACTGATAGCCAGTATGCATTTGCTACATTACATTTCTTTGTAGTACAGTGGGTGAGTCGAGGTGGAACTGTAGAATACGCCAAACTCTTGCAAAATCTGCTGGAGGCAGAGTTATTACCCAGTGGGATTGCCGTTTGCAAATGTGTAGCACACATGTGAGGGAAAGATCCGGTTGCATTAGAGAATGCTTTTGCACATAAGATCGCGAAAGAGGCAACTTTATGAGAACATGTTGTTAACGTTTTAGCAGTGCAATGCCAGCAGACCTTGGCTATTATGCGGGATGCACTGGTAGACATGCAGGGCCACTGACCTACTGCAGGGAAACAATTGTGATATACAGAAGGAGCGAGCTTGCAGGATGGTGTTTGTTATCTGTGTGATAAACCAATACTGCCTTAGACTTTGTATAAAACTGCTGCTATTTTGCGCCATGGGCTTTGCCATGTCGCAACAGGAGGGAGATAATGAGTAGTTTATACTTTAAGATTAAATACCCTTAAAAAAAATTTTGCAGGTCATGTATGATATGTTGCAATCATTTGGAACATGGGATTCCCGAGACCATTTATAGTGATAATGGTCCACATTTTGTAAATGAAGTGATTAGATTAACTGCACAACATCTAGGGATAACACTAAAAACATCATTGTTTATATCACCCACAAAGTGCAGGGTTGATAGGGAGACCTAATGGAACAGTAAAACTAAGACTTAGGAAGAGACGTAGGACATGGTTAAACTGTATAGAATTAGTTAAGATGTATATGAATGTACATGAGGATTACTCCAACAGAGAATGGTCTGACTCGTTGAGATTATATATGTTAGGGCATTTAGAGTTCTAGTCTTCTGTAGTGATGATAGGAGAGCAGAAGAGAGAGCATATTAGCAGATTAGATGCTTAAAATGTTTAAAAGTAAAGAAGTCTTGAGAACAAATGATCTGCCAGATGATTCTGTTTCTCCGCAGGAGCAGAGTCTGAAGTCTGGAGATTGAATGTTGTTAAGGCCATGGAGAGGAAGTGCGGGTCCAGTCCACGGTGGGAAGGTCCATATCGGATGCTGCTGACGATGACGACAGCAGTGAAGATCGCCGAAAGGATTACTTTCTGAAAGGATTACTGAAAGGATACATCAAGAGCACTGCAAGAAGGTGACACACATCCAGGCCAGCTCGGGGTAAGTGGCAGGAAGACCGGGTACAAAGGGGGGGGAAAGCCTCCAGGGCCCCTCGTCTCAATCCGGTGAAGAAACCAACTGAGCCACAGGTACTCATCAGATGGCTGGGAATGTGCTGTGCGCCTTCTTGTGCCTGTGGACCCAGAGTGGGATGACAGGAGCGCACTGGGACAGAGCAAATCACACCCAGTACCCGCATGGGGTTTTCAACAACTACTGGTGGCAGTCTGTGAACACAACCGCTCACATAAAGAACGAGACCAATGGTTATGCTTGTGATGCCACTGGCTACACATTCTTCTGGACTGTGGCCATATAGCATCACTGGGAGCGAGACAGTTTGTTTGGTTGCCTTGGCAACACATCCAGGAGTAAACATACTTGGGACACTGCCAACTTTTCAACTTCTGAACCTGAATGGATTCACCAGTAGCTGGGAGGGTGAACTGCTCTGGTACGACAGACCTAGTCTGACTCCAAGTATCTGACTTGCTGCAGGACATTGAACAAATAAACGAACTGGAAATAGGCCAGTTGCCTATGTGTATGAAGGGCAATGGATTAGTCCAAGTTGGAGATTTACCATGGAATTTGTACAACATCACCTATTCTTTGTGTCCTCTGCAAGAAGGATGCAAACAGAGAAGCCTTTTGTCTACATTTACATCATGAACACATCTGTAAGCTGGTTGAGGCTTGGAGCCAAGAAGATCAAAACACCTTGATCCAATTTCCTTTACAAAGCTTTTCCTGTGGTGACAACAGGACAGGAGAAGAGTTGTAAATGCGGATAATTTGCCAGTTGACTCTAACCCCCACAGGATGCCCACAGTGAGAAGGTTTGGGGGATGGATAGGAGTCATAAAGAAGGGTGTTGACCAGGCTACAGCTTTGAAGTTAGCTGAGAGCCATATGGACAAACGATAAAGTCAACTGATGTGTTTGAACGTCAATGTCTGTATACAGTTGGATTGTAGTGAAATATGATTTTTGGGAATGTTGATTATTCTTTTTGACTATTACATTCAGTTGTTTACTTGCAGGAATACATAATGAATCGCATGACAGGAGTAGATGTACCACAAGGCTGGATAACTTGGTTGATGTCTGGTCCTTGGTGGCATCTTCTTTTGAAAATATTAATTCCTGGTTTTGGACTGTTGACATTGATTTGCTTATGTATAGGATGCATTTTACCGTATAAAAGATCAATGCGAACTAAGATGATTTCTGATACATTTGTTAATTATGTACTTTTACAACAGTATGAATTGACTGACATGAATGATATGACAGAAGCCTGTGTATAAATGACACCTGCGCTGAAAATGTTAAAAAAGGTGCATGGCTAAGAATATACTACACAGGAATAATTTGGAGCATAAAAATCACAAAACAGGAGGGAATGTTAGAGTGGATTGTTAATGTTTGTCATTTTTATGCTTGCTAACTCTGATGATAGGGATTCCACTATCCTTCCCCCCAGATTCTCGGGGTTCTGGGTAGGGGGCTGTAATGTTTTATTGCAGATACATCCTATCTGGAGGATCTACTTCTTTTGATCTAAGCTTCCTGAGTTTACGACCCTATGGTCAGCAGGAGGTCTCTCTTACACACACACACACACACACACACACACACACACACACACTGCCTCATCTTTGTAACCAAGGGGGGTTAAGAGGGGAGGTACGTGTTGTAAACTATTGTGTGAACTGTAACAGTTTGTCAATAAATAGCTGCGAGGGAAGCTGCTCTTAGAAGGACTTTGGGCTGGAGACAGGTTAGGAGCGTAAGCTCCGAGCTGGTTCTTGACCAAGGACTTCCCTTGCTAGCAAGTAAAGGATGTTCGCCTTGTTTTTCTTTCATGGGAATAAGTCCTGGATACAGCGGGGTCTGAGTTTAGACCCAACAAAGGACTTGACAGGCTCAGAAAAGTCAAAAATAGTGAGATATCTTGCAGAGGGATGCAGCAGTCTTAAAATTGCAAAGCTTCTGAAGCGTGATCATCGAACAATCAAGCGTTTCATTCAAAATAGTCAACAGGGTCGCAAGAAGCGTGTGGAAAAACCAAGGCACAAAATAACTGCCCATGAACTGAGAAAAGTCAAGCGTGCAGCTGCCAAGATGCCACTTGCCACCAGTTTGGCCATATTTCAGAGCTGCAACATCACTGGAGTGCCCAAAAGCACAAGGTGTGCAATACTCAGAGACATGGCCAAGGTAAGAAAGGCTGAAAGACGACCACCACTGAACAAGACACACAAGCTGAAACGTCAAGACTGGGCCAAGAAATATCTCAAGACTGATTTTTCTAAGGTTTTATGGACTGATGAAATGAGAGTGAGTCTTGATGGGCCAGATGGATGGGCCCGTGGCTGGATTGGTAAAGGGCAGAGAGCTCCAGTCCGACTCAGACGCCAGCAAGGTGGAGGTGGAGTACTGGTTTGGGCTGGTATCATCAAAGATGAGCTTGTGGGGCCTTTTCGGGTTGAGGATGGAGTCAAGCTCAACTCCCAGTCCTACTGCCAGTTTCTGGAAGACACCTTCTTCAAGCAGTGGTACAGGAAGAAGTCTGCATCCTTCAAGAAAAACATGATTTTCATGCAGGACAATGCTCCATCACACGCGTCCAAGTACTCCACAGCGTGGCTGGCAAGAAAGGGTATAAAAGAAGGAAAAACTAATGACATGGCCTCCTTGTTCACCTGATCTGAACCCCATTGAGAACCTGTGGTCCATCATCAAATGTGAGATTTACAAGGAGGGAAAACAGTACACCTCTCTGAACAGTGTCTGGGAGGCTGTGGTTGCTGCTGCACGCAATGTTGATGGTGAACAGATCAAAACACTGACAGAATCCATGGATGGCAGGCTTTTGAGTGTCCTTGCAAAGAAAGGTGGCTATATTGGTCGCTGATTTGTTTTGGTTTTGTTTTTGAATGTCAGAAATGTATATTTGTGAATGTGGAGATGTTATATTGGTTTCGCTGGTAAAAATAAATAATTGAAATGGGTATATATTTGTTTTTTGTTAAGTTGCCTAATAATTATGCACAGTAATAATCACCTGCACACACAGATATCCCCCTAAAATAGCTAAAACTAAAAACTACTTCCAAAAACTTTCAGCTTTGATATTAATGAGTTTTTTGGGTTCATTGAGAACATGGTTGTTGTTCAATAATAAAATTATTCCTCAAAAATACAACTTGCCTAATAATTCTGCACTCCCTGTATTTGTCTCTCAGAAACGGTTCATAACTTCCCTTCAACTCATTCATGTCACCTAAAGGGTAAACCTGTTTCTCCATCACCTGTTCACCTCTGATGATTCAGTAAGGACATCTGGTTTGGAACAGCCGTTTTTTACAGCTGTGACTCCAGCAAACATCAGCTGATACTAGAAATTAAAAGCAAATGAATTCTAACAACAGCTGATCAAGCTTAAACGTGCAGCTGTTGTTTAGCGCGATAAACAAACAAGAGCGAAAAGCCGATCATTGATCAGTTTCATGATTGAAGTTGCAACAGGCAGAGAATGACAGGGGAGGCTTCGTAACGACAGAATAAATCGTAATATTTTCTCTGAATGTGGCACGATTCCGTTTGTACGGCAACTCTACGAACTAACCCTTATGAATAAAATAAAGTTCAACGTCAGTAACTTAGCGCGCACACAGCTGTATACAAACTCCCGTCGTGCTAGCTAGCGCGCAGTACAATTGTAAAAAGTCAGCACAATGAAAACAAACTACACCTAAACTCGGTTTATATCTGACCCAAATAGAGTGCAGGTCATAACTTCTTACCTGAAATTCAGTTCACCTCACGCTCCTGCCTTCGCTTTCCCTGATCCACGATTGACCTCCGCGTTAGCAAACACCGGTCGATCGGCGGTAGCCTCACCGCCTTTTATGTCTCGTTGGCGGCATGTCCTTTCTGTCACACACCGGTGGATAGCTGCCCTCTGTTGTAGCTCCACCACCAAACAACTCAGTTATTTTTTCCACATCGACATCAGCTGATACTAGAAATTAGAAGCAAATGAATTCTAACAACAGCTGATCAAGCTTAAACGTGCAGCTGTTGTTTAGGCGATAAACAAACAAGAGCGAAAAGCCGATCATTGATCAGTTTCATGATTGAAGTTGCAACAGGCAGAGAATGACAGGGGAGGCTTCGTAACGGCAGAATAAATCGTAATATTTTCTCTGAATGTGGCACGATTCCGTTTGTACGGCAACTCTACGAACGAACCCTTATGAATAAAATAAAGTCCAACGTCAGTAACTTAGCGCGCACACAGCTGTATACAAACTCCCGTCGTGCTAGCTAGCACGCAGTACGATTGTAAAAAGTCAGCACAATGAAAACAAACTACACCTAAACTCGGTTTATATCTGACCCAAATAGAGTGCAGTTCATAACGTCTTACCTGAAATTCAGTTCACCTCACGCTCCTGCCTTCGCTTTCCCTGATCCACGATTGACCTCCGCGTTAGGGCCTAAATTTGTACTAAAATATTAATATTTAAAAAACTATAAAAGTCATAAACACCAAAAGTCACAACATAATAGTCCAGCTCCAGCCGCACAAAATGATCTAACATATGTAATCCTAATGTCAAAACTGTTTGGCAGAGGAGCGCGGGAAAATTTTCACTAAAATATTAATATTTAAAAAACTATAAAATTCATAAACACCAAAAGTCATAGCACACCATTCCAGATCCGGCCGCACAAAATGAGGTAACATATATGAAGCTTGTCTCAAAACTGCGGGGCGTGATACGTGCCGAAATTTCGGCGGAAGATGGAGAATAATAATAACTAGAAAAATTTGCATTTCCTGCGAAAATGCAGTGTGGATGCTTTAAAGCTGAAGCTGTCTGCTGAAATTAGCAGAAAAAGCTGAAAAGTTGCAAAAATTGTAAAAACTTTGCAGAAGCAAAGGAACTTTGCTAAAATGTAGTACCTTAGAACTGCAATATCTTAGAAGAAATAGAATACTTGGCAGAAATACAATAGCATAGCAGAACTTAGCAGAAATATTGTAACTTATCAGAAACACGATAACTTCTCAAAAATACAAGAATTTAGGAGAAATAGTATAAGATAACAGAAAGAATATATTTAGCCAAACATTCTTAAACATTACAGAAATACTATGATTTAGAAAAACAGTACAACATAGCAGAAATGCTGTGATTTACCAGAGACACTGTAATATACTATGAATATTGTAATTTTAAATAAATACTATGTTTTAGCAAAAATACTCCAGTTTAGCATAAATATTATAACATAGCAGAAATACTACTCTATAGGAGAAATGCTATATTTAGAAAGAAAAATATAATATAGTAGAAATAATATGATTTAGCAGAAATCCTACAATATAGCTTAATAACAATGATTTAGAACAGATACTATGATTGAGCAGAATAGTAATAACTTAAGTGAAAATATTGGAAAGGTAAAATGACAAGCTGAATAAAAAGTAACATGATTAAGTTCACTCAAATCTAATTTTTGTTCACCTGTGAAAAAATAAAAAAAAAGACATTTAGAAATACAAATAAGAACAGCGTCTTATTTGTGTGTGTCTTTCTCCCTCTCTCTCTCTCTCTCTCTCTCTCTCTTAGACACACACACACACACACACACACACACACACACACACACATTTAGGCTCACACACACACACACACACACACACACACACAGCATCAGCAAGTGAACAGGGGCTGTTAACAGCATGTTTCTAGGTCAGTCAAACAGCTGTGAGATTCTCAATTTGAATCCACCAATCAGAGGGGCTGTGTGCTTTTTCCTGCCAAAACTGGTGCATCAAGTGCAGGCTTTTACAGCACAGAGAGAGACAGGATTTTTGCAGTCTATTTCTCATAGTGAGGACTCCCCTCAAACAAACAGCCATAAATTCCTAACTGTAGGGGCTAAAACGGTCATTCTTAGACCGTTGTGTTCAGAAGACATGGGAGAATCTTGAAATGTTGAAGATTTAAAATAAAAATATGAAATATCATAGATATATGACATAGATGATTGGTTGTCTTAGAACCCATGAATGCCCCAATATGCAAATTTGAATGTGCAAGGCCTCAGATATGATTGGCTGGCTGGGAAGCCATGATGGCAACAATATGCAAATTTCAATGTGCAAGCCCTCGGATATGATTGGTTGTCTTAGAAGCCATATAAAAAGCAGTAAAACTGTACTATGATTTGGTAGAAAAACTATAATTAATCAAAAATACTATATTTGGCAGAAATACTATATTTAGCACAAATCTTATGAAATAGCAGAAATAGTATGATTTAGCACAAATGCTGTATTTAGCACAAATACTGAAAAGCAGCAGAAATGCTATGACTTAGCACAATAGTAATAACCTAAATAGAAAAATTGGAAAAGCAAAATGGACAGCGGAAAAAATGCTGAACATGCAAAGGGTCCCTCAAATGTAATTGTTAAATGAAAAGAAAAATCAGGAAAAAAGTATAACAGTCACACAATCACAAATATGGACACATATGGAAACACACATGCACAGAGAGACACACACACAAGATCCAATTCAGTCAACCAGTCTAAATATATTGAATTTGAATCTTACAATGAGATCATCCCATAAAAAGGCTTTCTCTCTCTCACTCTCTCTCTCTCTCTGTCGCACACACACACACACACACACACACACACACACACACACACACACAAGATCCAATTCGGTCAACCAGTCTAAATATATTGAATTTAAATCTTACAATGAGATCATCCCATATAAAGGCTTTCTCTCTCTCTCTCTCTCTCTCTCTCTCTCTCTCTCTCTCTCTGTCACACACACACACACACACACACACACACACACACACACACACACACACACACAAGATCCAATTCAGTCAACCAGTTTAAATATATTGAATTTAAATCATACAATAAGATGCTTCCATAAAAAGGCTCTCTCGCCCTCCCTCTCTCTCTCTCTCTCTCTGTCACACACACACACACACACACACACACACACACACACACACACACACACACACACAAGATCCAATTCAGTCAACCAGTCTAAATATATTGAATTTGAATCTTACAATGAGATCATCCCATAAAAAGGCTTTCTCTCTCTCTCTCTCTCTCTCTCTCTCTCTCTCTCTCCCCCTCTCTCTCTGTCACACACACACACACAAACACACACACACACACACACACACACACACACACACACACACACACACACAGGGAGAGAGAAGTAAGTTTCTAGCTCAGTCAAGCAGCCTGGGAGCTGCTGAATTTGAATCCACCAATCAGAGAGCCTGTGCACTTTTTCCCGCCAAAACAGGTGCACGCAGCACAGAGAGACACAGGACTTTTGCAGTCTATTTCTCATAATGACGACTCCCCTCAAACAAATGACCATAATTTCCTAACCGTAGGGGCTAGAACGGTCATTCTTACACCGTTTTGTTCAGAAGAGATGGGGGAATCTTAAAGTGTTGACACTTTATCATTAAAATATGAATTATTGAAGATATTTGACTTGTAATGCACCATAACTGAGTAGAGGCAAGCGAAAACTGCCTTGGCTTGCCCTCAAACAACGCTTTCTAACTCTAAATCTATTTGGAGTATTGATATCATTCTTTCACCGTAAGAGACAGCAGGCTTTGGTGAACAGTCGTGGAAATTTTCAGCTCTCTGTGGAAATCCATCAAAAAGATATGACGAGAGAAAAAAGTGCCTCATTTCCAGAGTTTGAAATCTGAAGAAATCTGAGCGAAGGACGAATTTCCTACCCTCAAACAAGTGTAACTCATCTCAGAACGGTAATAGGTGAGAAAAAAATTCTTGAATTGTGAGCGTCAGGAGTGTCTGAAGATATACTGGGACAAGCCTCATGTTTTAACTTCGCTTCGTTAAGGAGATATGACGATTCGAATATGCCTCTCTTTACAGAAATCCAGCGGTGATTTTGAACAAACTCTCCATTGACTTTCTATGGAGAGTTTTCAGACTTTGTGTTGCTCTGAGGAGATTTGCCAAAATTCTATAAGTCTCACAACAATGATAGTGACATTTTCGGAAAGCCAGCAAAAATACCTACGTTTTGATGTATAATTTGTGTGGGTTGAGTGAAAATTGAGCGAGTAGCAAGAAGTTGTTCGGACATGAAGAGAAAATTGCCAAAGGTACAGTGGCTCACTTAGAACCAACTGCATAGCAACCATAACAACGCATGTATTTTCTGAAAAATCACAAAGATGAAACTCAAAACTTAAAAAGGGATAAGATGAAAACGGTAACAGATATGAAAACGCTGAATCATTCATGAATAGCCCAATAATTTGTGAACATTTTAACGTTTGAATGGTTGTTCTACGTGAAAGTAGGAAAAAGTAGTTAAGTTTCAAAAACAAGCAAGTTTTAGCAGAATTGCGGAAGTTTCCCATTCATTTCAATGGGACAAATTAAAGGAAAAAAGCTTAATATTTTAAAAAGTATAAGAGCAGAAAATACCAAAAGTCATAGCGATCATTAGCAGAAATAGCAGAATAGTTTAAAATTTGAACGGTGAAAATCGGCTGAAAATTGTGGAAGTAGTTAAGTGCCAAAAAAAGTACAAAAAGTGGCAACTAGAATAATAATAAAGTATAATAATAACTAGAAAAATCTGCATTTCCTGCGAAAATGCAGTGTGGATGCTGTAAAGCTGAAGCTGTCAGCTGAAACTAGCTGAAAAAGCTGAAAAGTTGCAGAAATTGTAAAACCTTTGCAAAAAATTGTAATAACTTTGCAGAAGCATAAGAACTTAGCAAAAATGTAATTACATAGCAGAACTGCAATAACGTAAAGAAAACATAATACTTGGCAGAAATACAATAACATAGCAGAACTTAGCAGCAGAAATTAGAATAAATATTGTAACTTAGCAGAAACAAGATAACTTTTCAGAAATACAGGATTTTAGCAACCATGGTACAAGATTACATAGATGCTTTATTTAAACAAAAATACCTAAACATTGCACAAATACTGTGATTTAGGACAAATACTACAACATAGCAGAAATGCTGTAATTCAGCAAATATACTATGCTATGACACAAATAGAAAGAATATGCTCAAATACTATGATTTTGCTCAAATAATATGATTAAGCAATAATACTAAGATTTAGCAGAAATACTGTATTTAGCACAAATACCAAAAAGTAGCAGAAATACTATAATTTAGCATAATAGTAATAACTTGCACAATTACAAATATGGACATGGTAAATGGCCTGTATTTATATAGCGCTTTTATGGTCCCTAAGGACCCCAAAGCGCTTTACATATCCAGTCATTCACCCATTCACACACTGGTGATGGCAAGCTACGTTGTAGCCACAGCCACCCTGGGGCGCACTGACAGAGGCGAGGCTGCTGGACACTGGCGCCACCGGGCCCTCTGACCACCACCAGTAGGCACACAATAAGATACACCCATAAAAAGGCTCTCTCTCTCTCTCTCTCTCTCTGTCATACACACACACACACAGCAGAAATGCTATGACTTAGCACAATAGTAATAACTGAAATAGAAAAATTGGAAAAGCAAAATGAACAGCTGAAAAAATGCTGAACATTCTAAGGCTCCCTCAAATGTAATTGTTGAATGAAAAAAAAATCAGCAAAAAAAAGTATAACAGTCACACAATCAAAAATATGGACACATATGGAAACACACAAGCACAGAGAGACACAGCATCAAATTCAGTCAACCAGTCTAAATATATTGAATTTAAATCATACAATAAGATGCTCCCATAAAAACGCTCTCTCGCCCTCTCTTTCTCTCTCTCTCTGTCACACACACACACACACACAAACACACACACTAGCAGCAGCAGCAGCCAAATAGCCTGGGAGCTGCTGAATTTGAATCCACCAATCAGAGAGGCTGTATACTTTTTCCCGCCAAAACAGGTGCACCTGTTTTTACACACACGCAGCACAGAGACAGGATTTGTGCTGTCTATTTTTCATAGTGAGGATTCCCCTCAAACAAATGGCTATAATTTCCTAACCGTAGGGGCTAGAACAGTCATTCTTACACCGTTTTGTTCAGAAGAGATGGGGGATCTTAAAGTGTTGACAATTTATCATTAAAATCTGAATTATTGAAGATATTTGACTTCTAATGCACCATAACTGAGTAGAGGCAAAGCGAAAACTGCCTTGACTTGCCCTCAAACAATGCTTTCTAACTCTAAATCTATTTGGAGTATCGATATCATTCTTTCACCGTAAGAGACAGCAGGATTTGGTGAACAGTCATGGAAATTTTCAGGTCTCTGTGGAAATCCATCAAAAAGATATGACGAGAGAAAAAGTGGTTCATTTCCAGAGTTTGAAATCTGAAGAAATCTGAGCGAGAGATGAATTTCCTACCCTCAAACAAACCCAATTCATGGCCAAATGGTAATAGGTGAGAAAGAAATTCTTGAATTGTGAGCATCAGGAGTGTCTGAAGATATATTGGCACAAGCCTCATGTCTTAAATTTGCTGCGTTGAGATATGACGATTTGAAAATGCCTCTCATTAGAGAAATCCAGTGGAGATTTTGAACAAGCTCTCCATTGACTTTCTATGCAGTTTTCAGACTTTGTGTTGGTGTGAGGAGATTTGCCAAAATTCTATTATACAGAAACTGTAATCAGCACATATACTGTAACATTTTAGAAATTTCTCCACTTAGTAGTAATACTATAACATAACACAAATGTTATGATGAGTTGAGCGGCTGGTACTCTGGTGCAGTCAGCACAATCTGGAGCTGAACACTCTTAAAACTGTAGAGATGACAGTGGACTTCAGGAGACATCCCTCAACTCTGCCCCCCCTCATCATATCAGACAGCCCTGTGTCGACTGTGGAGATCTTGAAGTTGCTGGGTACCACCATCTCCCAGGACCTGAAGTGGGAGACCAACATCAACTCCATCCTCAAAAAGACCCAGCAGAGGATGTACTTCCTGAGACAACTGGGGAAGTACAGTCTTCCACAGGAGCTGCTGATCCAGCTCTACACTGCAGTCATTGAGTCTGTCCTGTGCTCCTCCATCACAGTCTGGTATGGTGCAGCCACTAAACAGGACAGGTGCAGACTGCAGCGGACTGTACGGGCAGCAGAAAGGATCATCGGCGCCCCCCTGCCCTCCATCCAGGATCTGTACCTCTCAGGAAACGGGCAGGGAAAATCATCACAGACCCCTCACACCCTGGACACAGACTTTTTGATCTGCTGCCCTCTGGCAGACGGTACAGAAGCCTGCAGACCAGGACCACCCGACACAGGAACAGTTTCTTTCCCCTCACCATCTCCCTTCTAAACAGTTGAACTGTCACACTGCTCCCACTGCCAGACTGCAACTGCACCTTATGTACATTCTGTAG
Organism: Oreochromis niloticus; assembly: GCF_001858045.2. Taxonomy (NCBI): domain Eukaryota; kingdom Metazoa; phylum Chordata; class Actinopteri; order Cichliformes; family Cichlidae; genus Oreochromis; species Oreochromis niloticus. The sequence goes on from NC_031982.2 coordinate 35,334,678, forward strand.
TATTCATTCCACCTCATTTCATTTCTGTATTTTATGTATATACGTTTAGATTAGTTATTTATAGTTGGTTTACACAGCTTTGTGTATGTATGTGTATGCATGTGTAATGTATATATAGATACGTGTGTGTGTGGGTGTGTGTGTGTGTGTGTGTGTGTGTGTGTGTGTGTGTGTGAGATTTACATTGCTGTGCTCGAGAGCCACCATCTACCGGAACCAAATTCCTTGTATTTGTCTGCACATATACTTGGCCAATAAACACGATTCTGATGATTTGGCACAAAAACCATGATTTGGCAAAAATACTATGATTTAGCAGAAATACTATGATTGAGCAGAAGTACTAAGATGTAGTAAAAGTACTTTGATTTAAGAGAAATCCAATTATGGAGGAGTAATACTTTAAAATGGGAGAAATATTGATACACACACACATTCACAGAGCCTAAAGGGAAGAGTATTTGTGCCATGGAGTGTTAAGAAGAATGTGAGGTCCATATTAGAAAAGCTGGTAAAAAGTTTTGAGAATTGTAATAAATGATGAATATGAATTAGTGGTCTGTGATAGTGTATTAATTTGTAGGGCAAAAAACGTGTTGTCCGAGGTGGAGTTGAACCTGCGACCTTTGTGTTGTAGAGCTGTGTCATTACCAGCTGCGCCACTGGGAAAGACAGTGAGCCCTTGGGGAACAGGGTGATGAGCAGTCAGAATTAGATCGCGGTGAGAGGCAAAGAGCGCCGTTTTTTGGAGTTATAAAACGTCATGTAACTCAAAAACTAGGTGGACTAGAAGCATAATTCTTGTACTGGGTGAATCAGCGGACTTTGGTGTACTTTGACTGCGATTTTCATTGCTCTTTGTACATCCGTCGCTGAGATATGACGAGAGAAGAAACTGCAGACTCAGATATGATTGGCTGGCTGGGAAGCCATGCAGGCCCTGATATGTACATTTGAATGTCTCAGTCCTCACAGAGGACCTGGCAAAAATATATAGAAATAGTATGATTAAGCATAAATACTACATTTAGCAGAAATACTGTATTAAGCACAAATCGTATAAAAAGCAAAAATACTATATTAAGCAATATAAATATCCTATAAAAATCCTATAAAAGCAAAAATACTGTAATATGATTTGGTAGAAAAACTATAATTAATCAGAAATACTATATTTGGCAGAAATACTGTAATCAGCACATATACTGTAACATTTTAGAAATTTCTCCACTTAGTAGTAATACTATAACATAACACAAATGTTATGATGAGTTGAGCGGCTGGTACTCTGGTGCAGTCAGCACAATCTGGAGCTGAACACTCTTAAAACTGTAGAGATGACAGTGGACTTCAGGAGACATCCCTCAACTCTGCCCCCCTCATCATATCAGACAGCCCTGTGTCGACTGTGGAGATCTTCAAGTTGCTGGGTACCACCATCTCCCAGGACCTGAAGTGGGAGACCAACATCAACTCCATCCTCAAAAAGACCCAGCAGAGGATGTACTTCCTGAGACAACTGGGGAAGTACAGTCTTCCACAGGAGCTGCTGATCCAGCTCTACACTGCAGTCATTGAGTCTGTCCTGTGCTCCTCCATCACAGTCTGGTATGGTGCAGCCACTAAACAGGACAGGTGCAGACTGCAGCGGACTGTACGGGCAGCAGAAAGGATCATCGGCGCCCCCTGCCCTCCATCCAGGATCTGTACCTCTCAAGAACCAGGAAACGGGCAGGGAAAATCATCACAGACCCCTCACACCCTGGACACAGACTTTTTGACTGCTGCCCTCTGGCAGACGGTACAGAAGCCTGCAGACCAGGACCACCCGACACAGGAACAGTTTCTTTCCCCTCGCCATCTCCCTTCTAAACAGTTGAACTGTCACACTCCTCCCACTGCCAGACTGCAACTGCACCTTATGTACATTCTGTAGTATTCATTCCACCTCATTTCATTTCTGTATTTTATGTATATACGTTTAGATTAGTTATTTATAGTTGGTTTACACAGCTTTGTGTATGTATGTGTATGCATGTGCAATGTATATATAGATACGTGTGTGTGTGGTGTGTGTGTGTGTGTGGTGTGTGTGTGTGTGTGTGTGTGAGATTTACATTGCTGTGCTCGAGAGCCACCATCTACCGGAACCAAATTCCTTGTATTTGTATGCACATATACTTGGCCAATAAACATGATTCTGATGACTGGGCACAAAAACCATGATTTAGCAGAAATACTATGATTGAGCAGAAGTACTAAGATGTAGTAAAAGTACTTTGATTTAAGAGAAATCCAATTATGGAGGAGTAATACTTTAAAATGGGAGAAATATTGATACACACACACATTCACAGAGCCTAAAGGGAAGAGTATTTGTGCCATGGAGTGTTAAGAAGAATGTGAGGTCCATATTAGAAAAGCTGGTAAAAAGTTTGAGAATTGTAATAAATGATGAATATGAATTAGTGGTCTGTGATAGTGTATTAATTTGTAGGGCAAAAAACATGTTGTCCAAGGTGGAGTTGAACCCACGACTTTTGGGTTGCAGACCTGTGTCATTACCAGCTGCGCCACTGGGAAAGACAGTGAGCACTTGGGAAACAGGGTGATGAGCAGTCAGAATTAGATCGCGGTGTGAGGCAAAGAGCGCCATTTTTTGGAGTTACAAAACATCGTGTAACTCCAAAACTAGGTGGACTAGGAGCATAATTCTTGTACTGGGTGAATCAGCGGACTTTGGTGTACTTTGACTGCGATTTTCATTACTCTTTGTACATCCGTCGCTGAGATATGACGAGAGAAGAAACTGCAGACCTCAGATATGATTGGCTGGCTGGGAAGCTGGCAGAAATATATAGTAATAGTGTGATTAAGCATAAATACTACATTTAGCAGAAATACTGTATTAAGCACAAATCCTATAAAAAGCAGAAATACTATATTAAGCACAAATCCTATAAAAAGCAGAAATACTATATTAAGCAATATAAAAATCCTATAAAAATGGTATAAAAAGCAAAAATACTGTAATATGATTTGGTAGAAAAACTATAATTAATCAGAAATACTATACTGGGTAGAAATACTATATTTAGCACAAATCTTATAAAATAGCAGAAATAGTATGATTCAGCACAATAGTAATAACTTAAACAGAAAAACTGGAAAAGCAAAATGGACAGCTGAAAAAATGCTGAACATGCTAAGGGTCCTTCAAATGTACTTGTTAAATGAAAAAAAAACTGAGCAAAAAAAGTGTAACAGTCACACAATCAGAAATATGGAAACATATGGAAACACACATGCACAGAGAGACACACACAGGATCAAATTCAGTCAACCAGTCTAAATATATTGAATTTAAATCATACAATAAGATGCTCCCATAAAAACTCTGTCTCGCCCTCTCTTTCTCTCTCTCTGTCACACACACACACACACACACACACACACACACACACACACAGGGAGAGAGAAGTAAGTTTCTAGCTCAGTCAAGCAGCCTGGGAGCTGCTGAATTTAAATCCACCAATCAGAGAGGCTGTGCACTTTTTCCCGCCAAAACAGGTGCATGCAGCACAGAGAGACACAGGATTTTTGCAGTCTATTTCTCATAATGACGACTCCCCTCAAACAAATGACCATAATTTCCTAACTATAGGGGCTAGAACGGTCATTCTTACACCGTTTTGTTCAGAAGAGATGGGGAATCTTAAAGTGTTGACAATGTATCATTAAAATATGAATTATTAAAGATATTTGACTTCTAATGCACCATAACTGAGTAGAGCAAAGCAAAAACTGCCTTGACTTGCCCTCAAACAACGCTTTCTAACTCTAAATCTATTTGGAGTATTGATATCATTCTTTCACCGTAAGAGACAGCAGGCTTTGGTGAACAATCATGGAAATTTTCAGGTCTCTGTGGAAATCCAACAAAAAGTTATGACGAGAGAAAAAAGTGGTTCATTTCCAGAGTTTGAAATCTGAAGAAATCTGAGCGAAGGACGAATTTCCTACGCTCAAACAAGTGTAACTCATCTCAGAACGGTAATAGGTGAGAAAAAAATTCTTGAATTGTGAGCGTCAGGAGTGTCTGAAGATATACTGGGACAAGCCTCATGTTTTAACTTCGCTTCGTTAAGGAGATATGACGATTCGAATATGCCTCTCATTACAGAAATCAAGCGGTGATTTTGAACAAACTCTCCATTGACTTTCTATGGAGAGTTTTCAGACTTTGTGTTGCTCTGAGGAGATTTGCCAAAATTCTATAAGTCTCACAACAATGATGGTGACATTTTCGGAAAGCCAGCAAAAATACCTACGTTTTGATGTATAATTTGTGGAAGTTGAGTGAAAATTGAGCAAGTAGCAAGAAGTTGTTCGGACATGAAGAGAAGACTGCGAAACCTACAGTGGCACACTGGAAGCCAAGTGCATAGCAACCATAACAACGCATGTATTTTGTGAAAAATCACAATTTTCCAACTCAAAACTTTAAGAGGCATAAAAATAAACGGTAAAAGATTTGAAAAATCTGATTTATTCCTGAATAGCCCAATAATTTGAGAACATTTTAAAGTTTGAATGGTTGTTCTACGTGAAAGTAGGAAAAGTAGTTAAGTTTCAAAAACAAGCAAAATGTCCTGTGCTTAGCAGAATTGCAGAAGTTTCCCATTCATTTCAATGGGACAAATTAAAGGAAAAAAGTAGAATATTTTAAAAAGTATAACAGTAATAAACACCAAAAGATATAGCGATCATTAGCAGAAATAGCAGAATAGTTTAAAATTTGAACGGTGAAAATCGGCTGAAAATTGTGGAAGTAGTTAAGTGCCAAAAAAAGTGAAAAAGTGGCAACTAGAATAATAACTAGAAAAATTTGCATTTCCTGCGAAAATGCAGTGTGGATGCTGTAAAGCTGAAGCTGTCAGCTGAAACTAGCTGAAAAAGCTGAAAAGTTGCAGAAATTGTAAAACCTTTGCAAAAATTGTAATAACTTTGCAGAAGCATAAGAACTTAGCAAAAATGTAATTACATAGCAGAACTGCAATAACGTAAAGAAACATAATACTTGGCAGAAATACAATAACATAGCAGAACTTAGCAGCAGAAATTAGAATAAATATTGTAACTTAGCAGAAACAAGATAACTTTTCAGAAATACAGGATTTTAGCAACCATGGTACAAGATTACATAGATGCTTTATTTAAACAAAAATACCTAAACATTGCACAAATACTGTGATTTAGGACAAATACTACAACATAGCAGAAATGCTGTAATTCAGCAAATATACTATGCTATGACACAAATAGAAAGAATATGCTATGCTACTATGATTTTGCTCAAATAATATGATTAAGCAATAATACTAAGATTTAGCAGAAATACTGTATTTAGCACAAATACCAAAAAGTAGCAGAAATACTATAATTTAGCATAATAGTAATAACTTGCACAATTACAAATATGGACATGGTAAATGGCCTGTATTTATATAGCGCTTTTATGGTCCCTAAGGACCCCAAAGCGCTTTACATATCCAGTCATTCACCCATTCACACACTGGTGATGGCAAGCTACGTTGTAGCCACAGCCACCCTGGGGCGCACTGACAGAGGCGAGGCTGCTGGACACTGGCGCCACCGGGCCCTCTGACCACCACCAGTAGGCACACAATAAGATACACCCATAAAAAGGCTCTCTCTCTCTCTCTCTCTCTCTCTCTCTCTGTCATACACACACACACACAGCAGAAATGCTATGACTTAGCACAATAGTAATAACTGAAATAGAAAAATTGGAAAAGCAAAATGAACAGCTGAAAAAATGCTGAACATTCTAAGGCTCCCTCAAATGTAATTGTTGAATGAAAAAAAAATCAGCAAAAAAAAGTATAACAGTCACACAATCAGAAATATGGACACATATGGAAACACACAAGCACAGAGAGACACAGCATCAAATTCAGTCAACCAGTCTAAATATATTGAATTTAAATCATACAATAAGATGCTCCCATAAAACGCTCTCTCGCCCTCTCTCTCTCTCTCTCTCTGTCACACACACACACACACACAAACACACACACTAGCAGCAGCA